>NW_017672601.1:0-2072 GCF_001879085.1 Nicotiana attenuata
AAACAAATTATATATTTGCACTCGTGGGGTTATGGGTGATCGGGTTTTGGTCCGAGCCTAGAGTTTGGAACATGTGGGCCCGGTGTCTAATTTTTGTATTTTTGGGAATAATGCTAGAAAATTCATATCTAGGCTATGAGAAGTTGCCATTGAGTCTTTATTGATATTGTCGAATTAATTATGCCTAGATATCACTGTATTGGAGGTGGAATCACGAGGTAAAGCGATAGTTGAGGATTAAGTGGATTTCAAGGCTTTGAGGTAAGTGTTTGGTTTAACCCTAGCTTGAGGGAATAGGAGTTGAGTCTTGTTGCTAATTGCTATGTGATCGAGTACGATGTATAGGCATGGTGACGAGTATCTATACTTTGGTGTCTAGCATGACCGTGAGTCTTATAATGTGATTATCATGATTTGGTTATGAACTCCGTGTTTATTGGAGGATTTCTATATGTTGTGAATAACATGTGAACGGTAATAGGATCATTGGATTCCTGGAGCATTGGCTCGAATTGTGATACAAATATTTGAAGTATACGAAATGACTTGATTCTTTGGAGCGTTGGCTCAAAATAGTAAAGTGAATTATAAAATAAGGAAAGTAAGAAAGAGAAAGCGTTGTTGATTATTCCCTTGTCGGGACGTTTGATTGAACTTGTTGGATTCTTTCCCTTGCCGGGATGGTTGTCAAATATTTGCTTATTTTATGCCCCTTAATTGTGACTGTTGTTTGGGAAGTCAGACTGTTAAATGATATTGAGGATCGGGTTGCGCGCCGCAACAATGATGTTGAGGATCGGGTTGCGCGCCGCAACAATAATATATGAGGATCGGGTTGCGCGCCGCAACAATGATATATGATAAGTGATATGGGTCGGGTTGCACGCCGCAACAATGATATTGTGGAGCGGGTTGCACGCCGCAACAATGGTAATTATGGAGCAGGTTGCACGCCGCAACAATTATTGAGGCTATGTGTTTACATTTGAGTATTGATTCCTTGTTCACTGTGAACCTAAGTTGCTTTAGTTGTTACTCTGGATTATTGTTATTATTGTAACTCCCCATAGCATGTTTCCCCTCCCATGTTGGTAATTGCTTTGTATTCGATTTCCGCTGTATATCTATAACTGCACAGGTTTATGTAGTGTCCAGTCTAGCCTCGTCACTACTTCGCCGGGTTAGGCTAGACACTTACCAGCACAGTGGGGTCGGTTGTGCTGATGCTACACTTCAGTGTCATTTTTTGCGACAGGTTCCAGGTTTTTGAGGAACAGCAGTAGCAGTGTTCGGAAGCAGGCGATTCATATTCACGAGACTGAGGTAGCCTTGCAGGCGTCCGCAGGCCCGGCGTCTCTTCTCATTGTTTTCTTTTAGACTGTTGCCTCCTTGTTTCGAGACAGACAGCTGTTATATTTCTTTCAGACCTTTGTATTTAGTTTATTCTTAGTGGTTCGTGAGTAATGTGACACCAAATCATGGGTAGAGGTTGTTTTTGACTATTTCGCGTTTTAAATTCATCATTTTAAGACAGACTTCCGCTATTGTTCTTATTAGACTTTATGTTCTATATTGATGTTATAAACTGTTAAAGATAATTGCTAGTGATGGAAAGGTAATTAAGTTGGCTTGCCTAGCTACCACAAGTAGGCGCCATCACGACTCTGATGGTGGGAAATCCGGGTCGTGACAAGTTGGTATTAGAGCACTAGGTTACATAGGTCTCACAACTCACGAACAAACTTAGTAGAGTCTGAGGGGTAGGTACGGAGAAGTCTGTACTTGTTCCCCAGAGTCTATTGAGTTAGGAAAAATCTCTCATCTGTTCTTTCTTGTCGTACGATTTGGTTTCTTAAATGCTGATTGAATTTCCACTCTGTTCTTTCGCAGATGGCGAGAACACGCGCTTCCTCATCCACCGATCAGCAGTCCGAGCCCCAGGCAGCTCCCGCTAGGGGCAGAGGACGTGGCCGCGCTGGGGGCCGAGGTAGGGGCAGGGCCCAGCCACCAGCAGCAACACCAGTGGCGGACACTCAGGGTGACCTTGGCGAGGAGGTTCTGGCCCAGGCTCA
>NW_017672601.1:4324-11765 GCF_001879085.1 Nicotiana attenuata
GCCATATCTAGACTTATTCGTGATAGTCGTTTATTGATGACATCCTGGGTGTACGTCTCGCAGCCAGGAAGAGCACGAGCAGCACTCAGAGTGGTTCTTCAGACTCTGAAAGATAGTCAATTATACGCTAAGTTTTCGAAGTGTGAGTTCTGGTTGAGTTCGGTTGCATTTCTGGGTCATATTATATCAGCAGAGGGTATTCAGGTGGACCCGAAGAAGATTGAGGCAGTCAAGAATTGGCCTCGACCAGCTTCAGCAATCGAGATTCGGAGTTTCTTGGGGTTAGCAGGTTATTACCGTCGGTTCGTGGAGGGATTTTGTTCTATTGCAGCCCCGATGACCAGATTGACCCAGAAGGGTGCCCAGTTCAGGTGGTCAGATGAGTGTGAGGCAAGCTTTCAGAAGCTCAAGACAGCTCTGACCACGGCACCGGTGTTGGTTTTGCCCACGGGTTCAGGGCCTTACACAGTCTATTGTGATGCTTCCCGTATTGGGCTTGGAGCAGTATTGATGCAGGATGGCAAGGTTATTGCTTATGCTTCGAGACAGTTGAAGATCCACGAGAAAAACTATGCGGTACATGATCTAGAGTTGGCAGCGGTTGTTCATGCTTTGAAGATTTGGAGGCATTATCTATATGGTGTGACATGTGAGGTGTACACGGATCACAAGAGCCTGCAGTATCTGTTCAAGCAGAAGGGGTTGAATGTGAGGCAGAGGAGATGGCTAGAGTTGTTGAAAGATTATGATGTTACTATCTTATATCACCCGGGTAAGGCCAATATGGTGGCCGATGCATTGAGTAGGAAGTCTGCCAGCATGGATAGTCTTGCTTATATCCCGGTCAGCCAGAGACCGCTTGCTTTAGATATTCAGGTGTTGGCCAATCGATTGGTGAGATTAGATATTTCTGAGCCTAGCAGAGTGTTGGATTGCACGATCGCTCGTTCTTCTCTATTGGAGCGTATCCGTGATCGGCAGTTTGGTGATCCCCATTTGTGTGTCCTGAGAGACACGGTGCAGCGTGGAGGTGCCACGAAGGTGACTTTAGATGATGATGGTGTTTTGAGATTGCAGGGTCGAGTTTGTGTGCCCAATGTTGATGGGATTCGAGAGTTGATCTTAGCGGAGGCCCACAGTTCTCGGTATTCTATTCACACGGGCGCAATGAAGATGTATCAGGACTTGCGGCAGCATTATTGGTGGCGTAGGATGAAGAAGGATATTGTTGCGTATGTGGCTCGGTGTTTAAACTGTCAGCAGGTCAAGTATGAGCATCAGAGGCCTGGTGGTTTGTCTTAGAGGATTGAGCTTCCCGAGTGGAAGTGGGAGAGGATTACCATGGATTTCATTACTGGACTTCCGTTGACTCGGAAGAAGTTTGATGCTATTTCGGTCATTGTTGATAGGCTGACCAAGTCAGCGCATTTCATTCCAGTAGCAGTCTCCTATTCATCCGAGAGGTTAGCTGAGATTTATATCCGGGAGATTATTCGCCTTCATGGTGTGACGGTATCTATCATTTCGGATCGGGGTACGCAGTTTACCTCGCGCTTCTGGAGAGCGTTTCAGCAAGAGATAGGTACCCAAGTTCAGTTGAGCACAGCGTTCCATCCTCAGACGGAAGGTCAGTCCGAGCAGACTATTCAGATTTTGGAGGATATGCTCCGGGCTTGTGTCATTGATTTTGGAGGCTCGTGGGACCAGTTTCTGCCTTTAGCAGAGTTCGCCTACAACAACAGTTACCAGTCCAGCATTCAGATGGCTCCATATGAGGCGTTGTATGGTAGGCGATGTCGGTCTCCAGTCGGATGGTTCGAGCCGGGAGAGGCTCGGTTATTGGGTACAGACTTAGTTCAGGAGGCCTTAGATAAGGCCAAGATTATTCAGGAGAGGCTTCGTTCAGCTCAGTCTAGGAAGAAGACTTATGCAGACCGTAAGGTCCGAGATGTAGCTTTCATGATCGGAGAGCGAGTATTGCTCCGGGTGTCGCCTATGAAGGGCGTGATGAGATTCGGAAAGAAGGGCAAGCTTAGCCCTAGGTACATTGGTCCGTTTGAGATTCTTGATCGAGTAGGAGACGTGGCTTATAGGCTTGCATTGCCACCTAGCATATCAGCCGTGCATCCAGTTTTTCATGTGTCTATGCTTCGGAGGTATCACGGCGATCCTACCCATGTATTAGACTTCAGCACTGTCCAGTTGGACAAAGATTTATCTTATGAGGAGGAGCCGGTAGCCATTCTAGACCGGCAGATCCGTCAGTTGAGATCTAGGAGTTTTCCCTCTGTTCGTGTTCAGTGGAGAGGTCAGCCCCCTGAGGCCTCGACCTGGGAGTCCGAGTCCGATATGCGGAGCCGTTATCCACATCTGTTCCCCGACTCAGGTACTTCTTTCTTTTGTCCGTTCGAGGACGAACGGTTGTTTTAGAGGTGGAGGATGTGACGACCCAAAGGGTCATCACCTATTTCCTCATCCATTCCGTGCTTTCGAGGTCTTAAAACCTCATTTTTACTTGCCTCGATTTGCGTGCGCAGTCCGGGCACGTAGCCGGAAAGCTTTTATGTTGAAATATGTGAATTCCGTGAAAAATTTGAAGAATTTTGACATTAATATGATTATAGTTGACTTTGGTCAACACTTTTGGTAAACGGACCCGGACCCGAGATTGGACCGTCCCGGAAGGTCCGTAGAAAAATATGGGACTCGGGCATGTGCCCGGAATCGAATTCCGAGGTCTAGAGCCCGAGATATGAATTTTTCCGTGAAATTGTTTTTCTGAAATTTTTAAGGAAAATGGAAATGAAAATTTATTAAAAGACTATGGTATCGGGCTCGTATTTTGGTTCCGACGCCCGGTACAAGTCTTAAATATGTGTTAAGCGCTTTCTGTAAAGTTTGGCCGAAATCGGACGTCGTTTGACGTGTTTCGGACTATGAGTTCAAAGCTTGAAAGGTTATGAAGTTTAGAAGGAAAATCATGTGCCTTGAGGCTTGATTCTATGTAAATGATGTTATTTTGGCGATTTGATCGCACGAGCAAGTCCGTAGGATGTTTTCGAGGTTGTGTGCATGTTTGGTTTGGAGCCCCGAGGGCTCGGGTGAGTTTTGGATAGGCATCGGATTGCATTTCTCATTTTTTTTGAAAATCTGGTATGTTGGCTTCTGTGGTTTTCGCAAATGCGAAAGGGAGACTCGCAATTGCGAGCTCGCAAATGCGAGCTTCGAGTCGCAATTGCGAGGTCTGGGAAATTACGCACAGGTCGCAAATGCGAGGATTTTGCTCGCAAATGCGAGAGGCCACTGATCGCAAATGCGATCGAATTTTCGCAAATGCGAAACCTGGCCTCCAGACCCAAGTTCGCAAATGCGAACTAAAATGTTCGCAATTCCCACGCCTGTTTTGTTCGCAAATGCGAACCTATGTTCGCATTTCCCATATCCGAGGCCCAGCAAATTTTATACTTAGTCGAATTTTCACCACTTTTCACCATTCTTTCAAAACCCAAACACCATAGGCGAATTTTCAAGAGCAAACTTCATCCCAAATCACTTGTAAGTTGATTTTTACTCAATTCTTTCAATCTTTAACATCATTAAACATGTTTTCCACTTGAAATCAAAGATTTTCATGGGTGAAATTGGGATTTTTGGGTAGAACCTAGGTTTTCTATAAATTGGGGAGTTGGACCTCGATTTGAGGTCCGATTTCAAAACAAATTATATATTTGAACTCGTGGGGGAATGGGTAACCAGATTTTGGTTCGAACCTCGAGTTTTGACCACGTGGGCCCGGGGGCGATTTTGGAATTTTTGGAAAAAACTTGGGAAACTCATTTTTATGCATTCAAATTGATTCATATAATGTTTATTAAAGTAATTGAGCAATTTGTGATTAGATTCGAGCGAATTGGAGGTGGAACCGCGAGGTAAAGCAATAGTTGAGGATTAAGTGGATTTCAAGGCTTTGAGGTAAGTGTTTGGTTTAACCCTAGCTTGAGGGAATAGGAGTTGAGTCTTGTTGCTAACTGCTATGTGATCGAGTACGATGTATAGGCATGGTGACGAGTATCTATACATTGGTGTCTAGCATGACCGTGAGTCCTTATAATGTGATTATCATGAACTTATTTAGAATTTCATGTTTATTGGAGTATTTCCATATATTGTGAATAACATGTGAATGGTGATATGATAATTTGATTCCTAGGAGCATTGGCTCGAACTGTGATACGAATATTGAAAGTATATGAAATGACTTGATTCATTGAGGAGCGTCGGCTCCAGTTGTAGAACGAATTGCGAAAGTATAAGTGATAATTGAACCTCTGGAGCATCTGCTCGAGTTGTGAAAAAGAATTGTGAAGTAAAAGCGAGAAAGAGGAGAGATCATTATGTTGCCCTCTTGGCGGGCTATTGTTGGGTTGTGATTCCTCTGCATTGTGTTCTTAACGGATACTAGGGTCGCTCAGGTTAATGTTAACTTGTGTCATATGATGACTATAGTTATAGATGGGTTGGTTGGGTGTGGTAGTCGGTTAGATATAGCTGAGGTGGTCAAGTGTGGTAATAGGTTGGTTATAGCTGTGGTAGTTAGATGTTGGAACTAATGTGGTGGTTAGATGTTGGAACTAATGTAGTTATAGTAATCCCCTTGCCAAAATATTTGAGATGATGTTTTGTTCCCTTACTGGGAAGTCGTTATATTGTTGTTTGTGACGGAATATGAGATAAGAAATTTCTTGGAGCTTGGGCTCCAGTGATATCGTGAGATAAGAAAAGTAAGAAAGAGAAAGCGTTGTTGATTATTCCCTTGTCGGGACGTTTGGTTGAACTTGTTGGATTCTTTCCCTTGCCGGGATGTTTGTCAAATATTTACTTATTTTTATGCCCCTTAATTGTGACTGTTGTTTGGGGAGTCGGACTGTTAAATGATATTGAGGATCGGGTTGCACGCCGCAACAATGATATTGAGGATCGGATTGCACGCCGCAACAATGATATTGAGGATCGGGTTGCACGCCGCAACAATGATATTGAGGATCGGGTTGCACGCCGCAACAATGATACATGATAAATGATATGGGTCGGGTTGCACGCCGCAACAGTGGTATTTGTAGAGCGGGTTGCACGCCGCAACAATAGTAATTATATAGCGGGTTGCACGCCGCAACAGCTATTGAGGCTATGTGTTGGTATTTGAGTATTGATTCCTTGTTCATTGGGAACCTAAGCTGTTTTAGTTGTTACTCTGGATTGCTGTTAATATTGTATCTCCCCTTAGCATGTCTCCCCTCCCATGTTGTTAATTACTTGGTATTCGATTTCCGCTGTAGATTTATAACTGCACAGGTTTATGTGATGTCCAGTCTAGCCTCGTCACTACTTCGTCGGGGTTAGGCTAGACACTTACCAGCACATGGGGTCGGTTGTGCTGATGCTACACTTCTGTGCATTTTGCACAGGTCCAGGTTTTGAGGAGCAGCAGTAGCAGTAGTTCGGGAGCAGACTTTCCTATTCACGAGACTAAGGTAGCCTTGCAGGCGTCCGCAGGCCCGGCCTCTCTTCTTTATGTTTTCCTTTTGACTGTTGCCTCATTTTTTTCGAGACAGACAGCTGTTATATTTCTTCCAGACCTTTGTATTTGGTTTGTTCTTAGTGGTTCGTGAGTAATGTGACACCAAATCTTGGGTAGAGGCTATTGTTGACTATTCCGCGTTTTGATTCAGACTTATAAATTAGACTTCTGCTATTATTATTATTAAATTCCATGTTTCTTATTGATGCTATGGATTGTTAACAGATTTATTTATTAATGAAAGGTAAATAAGTTGGCTTGCCTAGCTACCACGAGTAGGCGCCATCACGATCCCGATGGTGGAAAATCCGGGTCGTGACACTTTAAAATTTATCTAAGAGCAAGAGAATGGGTTATTTATTGTAGAAACACCATTAATAAGGGCTATGAAGCTTTACGCCACCAAGTGTTTGATAAAATGCCTAAGTGACCAAAACATGAGTATTATTGCTAATATGGAATCACTTTGACTTGTATGGATATAGATTGAAGTTGAACGGGTTGGCGAATGTTGTATTACGCTCAAGAGCAGGAAGTTAAGGTATGTGAGGCTAACTCTCTATGTTTGGGAATTTTAATGATTCTCCCTACACTACGTTTCTTTTACGACGTTACCTATTGCCTCAGAAATAGTTAAGCCTAGTTCCTTGAATAGTTGTAGAACTTCTATTCTCTAGCTTCATAACTCGTTCACCACTTTCATTCTGAACGTTGTGAACTCAGTGCGTATTCAATATAGACTTGGGTTTGATGCCCCCCGAGTCTTAGTATAGATTACTCAGTATGCCATAAACAGTTGAAGTTTCAGTATTCAGTATTATGTAACTCAGTGTGATCCAGTATTCCAGTATCATGTAACTCAGTGTGATTCAGTATTTCACTATCATGTGTTGTAGTTTGATTCTCAGTTCCTGAATGTTGAACACCTGTATTTGGGCCTGAGGCCGTAGTTTATATGCTTGATGCATACTTGGGCCTGAGGCCGTAGTTTATGCTTTATGCATGTTTGGGCCTGAGGCCGTAGTTTATGCTTTATGCATTTTTGGGCCTGAGGCCGTAGTTATGTATACGTATACTTGGGCCTGAGGCCGTAGCATGTGCACATATATGTTGGGCCCGAGGCCGTAGCTTATTCAGATTAACAGGTTGTTCATCATTCAGAAGAGGGAGTATTCATATCCTTACTTCCTTTGTTCAGTTCATTTATCAGCTATCATTTCAGTTACCAGTTATCAGTTCAGTTATCAGTTATCAGTTATCAGCTATCTTTTCAGTTATCAGTTCAGTTACTAGTTCTCACTTCAGTTTCAATTTCAATAGTTATCATTTCAGTTATCAGCTTAGTTTCTTTAGCATTTATAATTCTTTCTTTCAGTTGCTTTACATACCAGTACAATTCAAATGTACTGACGTCCCTTTTGCCTGGGGCTTGTATCTCACAATGCAGGTAATGATTTACAAGTCGACGATGCAGAGCGCTAGGATTCTCGTACCAGCTATTTGGTGATCCCCAGTTCTTTCGGGGCATTATCATTACTTTACAGCCTTTCAGTATTTACAGATAGTTAGTGCTTTCAGTACTTCAATAGAGGCTTCATAGACTAGAGTAACAGTTAGACAAAGTCTCAAACTTTTCATGTTAAGCCATGTTGGCTGCAAATATGTTTCCGAATTGTATTAGTATTTCCGCACTTTGATTTATATCATCCAGACTTTCAGTATATCAGCATGTGTTAGTTTATCTTCCACATTTAGTATGTTATGATAACACATGTTGATTCAGCCAGCCAGTTGATTCGCTCGGTCACATGTAGTCAGGCACCGAGTGCCGTGTTACGTCCAGGCCCAGGTTCGGGGCGTGAC
>NW_017672601.1:12449-67787 GCF_001879085.1 Nicotiana attenuata
TGTATGGCAGTGTATCCGTATGTCAGACCCCACGGTGTATCAGGTTAAGAATTCAATCGCAGCGGGCATAGGATTGATCACTATAGTTTTGGACAGAAAAGAGCCTAAGGGAAATGTAGCTAAGAATAATATGATGTACGAAATGAGAACCAAGAGCAGGCAACATTGAATTTTAGGGAATGATTTTATGTCGTTTAGATTTATTCAAATCAGAACTAGAAAGTACCATGTTAGTGAATTTATATACGAAGTGGCTATTATTGTGAGATAAAAGATATGACAGTTCCCCTTGATATGACTATGTGTTTAGGTTGGAGGTTTATAGTCTGAAGTGATTTTGAAGGGTATAGAAAGTTTGGGGTTAGATATTCCAATTTTGTTTAAGACAGATGAATTTCCCTAAGTGCAATCCATGTGCATAGCTCAAAAGGAATGATAGTGCACAGCAAAAGAATATGGTCAGATGATGAGGGCAATTAGGAGTAACCTTATGCTTCATTTTAGTTATTCAGAGCAGGAGAAGAAAATATGACGCTAGCAGGTGGTTAGAAAAAGGATATTAAGTAAGTGTTGAGTAGATACAACAAATTAGCAATTTCAGCAGAGCTAGTAGAGGTACAATTTGATTCACTTAGCCAGGTTATCTCTAGTGAGCGGATGGCAGTTTGAAATACCGAACGCATGTGCTAGAACCCAAAGAGTTTAAGTTAAACTCGAAGTACAATGGCAGTGGGAAAAAAAATCAGCTAGGCAGTAAGAGAGAAAACTATAGAAGAATAGCCTTTAGGAATTTTCGTAATATGGTTTCTCCAGGATTGACAGTGTGAGTAGAGTTAGATCATAAGATTGTGTATGATAGTTGTGAATACATTAACTTTCCGTTAAGTGAATAATTTTGTTTTTTCTAGTAAGAAAGATTTCTCAAAGGTAAGTTAGGAGATGAGTTGTCATTATTGTAAAGTGCAAAGAGTTGCAGAAGATAAAGAAAGTTGTTAGGATCCCAACAAAAAAAAAATGGAAGGACCCGCAAGTATAAGACCTTTGGTCTAAGGGGTGATGTGAAAATTTTCAGTAAGTCCAGTTAGAGATTTGAAACCCGAATAGTTAGCGTGGGGTATGAAAAAGAAAATCAGTTCGGTAATGAGGGAAAATTGTATAATTACCACACGGATTATGTCTAGCATGTGTAAGAAACACAAAGTGAGTAGAATAATCACCGATCTTAGTTATTGATGATAAAGTGATCACAGAAAAGCTATAAAATCATGCCTTTTTATGTGGTATGAGGGTAGTGCCATTGCACGGGACTTTAAAATTTAGAGTACATGTCAAAGACTTAGTTCACAATAATATTATAAGTGTTTTCAGGAGGTGCTTAAGAAGATAAAGTGTGGGAAGTATAACTCATGATTGAGGTAGGTAAGAGAACTCTGGTGAAAGAAGTTCACCAGCCAAGATAGGAGTTCGACTTCGGACTTCGAAGATGACGGAGTTGTTGTCTAGAACAGAACTTGTCCCCCTTAGTAGCCATAGAGAAGGAGAAAAAATTTGATGATCCCTACGTGTTGCAGTTGAAAGAGGGGATTCACAGGTATAAGACGGTGGCTTTTGAATAAGGGGGGAGATGATGGTACTTTGAGGTACCACGACAAATTGTGTGTCCCAGACATAGATGGACTTAGAGAGGGAAGATCATGTTAGAAGCCCATAATTCTAGGTATTCTGTCCATCTAGGTTCCCAAATATGCATCATGACCAAGGAGATTTATTGGTTGAACGACATGAAAAAGAACGTCGTAGACTTTATGGCCAGGCAGAGCATTTTATTTAAACAGTTTAGGATATGTCCTTGATGTTAAAAGTAATTGGGATGACCACATACCTCTCATTGACCTTGCTAATAATAACACCTATCATTTCAGTACCAAGATGGCACCATGCGAAACTCTATATGGGAGAAGGTGTAGATCGCCAATTGGTTGGTTCAGGTTGGTGATTGGGTGTTTCTAAAAGTTTCGCCTATGAAAGGCATTATGAGATTTGGGAAGAAGGGAAAGCATAGTCCCTACAATATTGGGTCATATAGAATCTTGCGAAGGATCGGTCAATTAGCTTTTGGAGTTGCCACCAGAAATAGTGGTGGTACAACCAGTATTTCACGTGTCATGTTATAACATTCAAGTTTTCAGTACTCAGATACTCATGTCAGTTCAATACTCAAATATTCAAGTCAGTTCAATACTCAGCTACTCATGTCAGTCCAATACTTAGATGTTCATGCCAACTTAGTACTCTGATATTGATGTTAGTTCAATTCTCAAATATCCGTGCCAGTTCAATATTCGAATATCCATGTTAGTTCTGTATTCATGTATCCATGGCAGACCAATATTCAGTCAATGCAGCAGTTATTAAGTTCAACATATCAACAGTTCAGTAATCATGTATTCATTCAGTTTAGTATGCAAGTGTTAATGAAAGTTCATGTTTGCACCAGACTCGTTTAAGGTCCGGAGTTAGTAGAAGTTACAGTCAAGACAATCATTCGAGGATGAATGATCCCAAGGGGGAGATAATGTAACATCCTGTACATTCGGACTAGGTGTGGACATATTAGATGGGTATTAATTTGATATTTTATACATGTGAAGTCCCATCGAGATTATTATGGGTGAAAATAGTTGTTTTGGAATCAAGACGGAGAGTGAGGTGCATAAGATTTGACAAAATCGACTAAGTTTGCAGAAGGTCTATCTTCCATCAAGTTTTACTGAAAATGTCTAAGGAATTGGGGAAAACTCAAAGCATGAACGTTGTAGGCCTTCGAAATAGCTTTCCAATGATATATTATGGAGCCTGAACGGATCTCTGTGCAAAAGGTTATGCGCGTTTTACAGAATAGTATGCGATATGCACGCCGGTAGCGCGCCCATTTGCGCGGCCGCGCTAATTTTGAGGCAGTGTTACTGCCATTTAGCGCGGTCAGTAGCGCGAGCGCGCTAGTGGGGGGTCATTTTAAAGCTATATTCCGTCCCCCACAACCCCAAAACATTAAAACTTGCTCTAGAAGGGAAAGCTCTCAAAAACCCAACTCCTTAAGGGTCCCTCCACCACCCAAGGTAAGTTCTCATGGTGATTCTATGTTTATTTCAATTCCCCAACATCCTATTAACATGGCTAAACCCTCCATATCATTAGACATTCGATGGGGACACCATTGTTGAGAGAAGAAACCCTATAACTCAAATTCAAGAAGATTGAACATCAAAAAGGAATATCTTCACCCTCTAGTTGATTATATCATTAAATTAATGATTATAGACTCCATTTCATGAGATATGAGTTGATGGGTGTGATAGAAAAACATGAACGGTGATAGGTTTGGGTTGTTGATTGGTTATTATTGGTTATGGGTGTTGATTACCTTATGGGTGATAAAGAATAATGTTGTTTATAACCATTTGAGACTTTAGAATTTATCTAAGAGCAAGAGAATGGGTTATTGGGTGTAGAAACACCATTAATAAGGGCTATGAAGCTTTATGCTACCAAGTGTTTGATAAAATGCCTAAGTGACCAAAACATGAGTATTATTGCTAATATGGAATCACTTTGACTTGTATGGATATAGATTGAAGTTGAACGGGTTGGCGAATGTTGTATTACGCTCAAGAGCGGGAAGTTAAGGTATGTGAGGCTAACTCTCTATGTTTGGGAATTTTAATGATTCTCCCTACACTACGTTTGTTTTACGACGTTACCAATTGCCTCAGAAATATAGTTAAGCCTAGTTCCTTCAATAGTTGTAGAACTTCTATTCTCTAGCTTCATAACTCGTTCACCACTTTCATTCTGAACGTTGTGAACTCAATGCGTATTCAATATAGACTTGGGTTTGATGCCCCCAAGTCTTAGTATAGATTACTCAGTATGCCATAAACAGTTGAAGTTTCAGTGTTCATAATCAGTTCAAGAATACATGTCTCAGTCTAGTCCCATTCAGTATTCCAGTATTATGTAACTCAGTGTGATCCAGTATTCCAGTATCATGTAACTCAGTGTGATTCAGTATTTCACTATCATGTATTGTAGTTTGATTCTCGGTTCCTGAATGTTGAACACCTGTATTTGGGCTTGAGGCCGTAGTTTATATGCTTGATGCATACTTAGGCCTGAAGCCGTAGTTTATGTATTATGCATGTTTGGGCCTGAGGCCGTAGTTTATGCTTTATGCATTTTTGGGCTTGAGGCCGTAGTTATGTATACGTATACTTGGGCCTGAGGCCGTAGCATGTGCACATATATATTGGGTCCGAGGCCGTAGCTTATTCAGATTAACAGGTTGTTCATCATTCAGAAGAGGGAGTATTCATATCCTTACTTCCTTTGTTCAGTTCAGTTATCAGCTATCATTTGAGTTATCAGTTATCTTTTCAGTTATCAGTTCAGTTATCAGTTATCAGTTATCTTTTCAGTTATTAGTTCAGTTACCAGTTCTCACTTCAATTTCAATAGTTATCATTTCAGTTATCAGCTTAGTTTCAGTTTTAGCATTTATAATTCTTTCTTTCAGTTGCCTTACATACCAGTACAATTCAAATGTACTGACGTCCCTTTTGCCCGGGGCCTGCATCTCACAACGCAGGTAATGATTTACAGGTCGACGATGTAGAGCTCTAGGATTCTCGTACCAGCTATTTGGTGATCCCCAGTTCTTTCGAGGCATTATCATTACTTTACAGCCTTTCAGTATTTACAGATAGTTAGCGTTTTCAGTACTTCAATAGAGGCTTCATAGACTAGAGTAACAGTTAGACAGAGTCTCAAACTTTTCATGTTAAGCCATGGTTGCTGCAAATATGTTTCCGAATTGTATTAGTATTTTCGCACTTTGATTTATATCATCTATACTTTTAGTATATCAGCATGTGTTAGTTTATCTTCCCCATTTAGTATGTTATGATATAACATGTTGATTCAGCCAGCCAGTTGGTTCGCTCGGTCACATGTAGTCAGGCACCGAGTGTCGTGTTACGTCCAGCCCCAGGTTCGGGGCGTGACAATAATTTTATGAGCTACATCTATCTTCACTCGTAAATTGAGAACTTTGTGAGTAATAAATAGTTACCACTAAAGTGGTTTGTTTATTTGAACTCATGAAAAATTATTAATAAATTTGTACATGTGAAATTATGTCAATTCATGGATTGAGCATTATGATTAATAAGTAGGATCCACAAAATGGTCTATTTATTTGAGTCATTGAAATTTGCTTAATGTACCATGTTATAACGACCCGACCGGTCGCTTAGAGCTTTTGCACTTTGATCGCCAGTTCTCGGGCATGACTTGCCCCGTGTAATGTGTTATGCCTGACGTAGATCGTTGGTTTTGGTTTTTCACGGAAATCGGTATGAAATCGAAAGAACAGTCTTAGTTGAAAGCTTTGAATTTGAAAGGTTTGACCAAGAGTTGACTTATTGGTATATGAGCTCGGATCGAAGTTTTTATGGTTTGGTTAGCTTCGTTGGGTGATTTATAACTTAAGAGTGTGATCGGAATTGGTTTTGGAGGTCCGGTGTAGAATTAGGCTTGAATTGGCGAAGTTAGTATTTTGGCGATTTCCGGAGATTTTGATCCGGGGATCGGAATAGAATTTCGAGAGTTGTTGTAGCTTCGTTATGTTGTTTGTGATGTGTGTGCAAAATTTCAGGTCATTCAGACGTGGTTTGGTTGGGTTCTTGATCGAAAGTGTATTTCGGAAGTTTTTAGAAAACTTAGGCTTGAATTCAATGAGTTTTGGGTAATTTGATGTTGTTTGAGGTGTTTTGATGATTGGAACAAGTTTGAATGATGTTATGGGTTATGTTGGTAGCTATGGTTGAGGTCTCGGGGGCCTCGGGTGAGTTTCGAATGGTCAATCGGACCAATTTCTAGGTTGAGGAGTTGCAGAAACTGCAGCAGTAGTTGCAGTCAATTTTGGCCTTCGCGATCGCGTGAGGTCCCTCGCGATCACGTAGAAGGAGTATGGGCTGCCCTGAGCTTGTACTTCACGTTCGCGTACAGTATTACGCGTTCGTGTATAAGCAATTGGGGGTCCAGTGTTTTGCTCTTCGCGTTCGCATCATTGGGGTCGCATTCGCGTAGCTCTGGGATTTAAAGCATCGCGTTCGCAGCAGCATCATCGCATTCGCATAGTGTTAATTTGAGAGGTGGAAATTTAGTTCTTCGCGATCGCGTGACTTGGGTCGCGATCGCGATGAAGTAATGGTCAGTGCTGGGCAGAATGTTTTAAGTCACTTCATCCGCGATTTTGGGTCATTTTTCCTCCATGGTTGACCATTTTGAGAGCTTCTTGGTGGCGATTAAAGAGGGATTCAAGGGGAATCAATTGGAGGTAAGATTTTCGAACTTAAAACTCGTTTTTATTGTGAAATCCACCTAGGAATTCATGGAAACTAAGCCTAAAATTGAAGAAGTAGGGGTTGAGAAATTGGACTTTTAAATTGGGATTTGAAGGACCATTTGAGGTCGGATTTGAGAACTTTTGCTATGTATGAACTCGTGGGAAGATACGGAATCTATTGATGTGAAAATTTCTGAGTTTCGAGGAGTGGTCCCGGGGCTCGGGTTTTGGTAATTTCGGAATTTGTGCCCGTTTTTGATTGTTTTCGCTTGGGCTTTGTTCCCTTAGCATATTGTGATGTATTCGTTCTGATTTTTGGATAGATTCGACGCACGTGGAGGCCGATTTGAGGGGCAAAGGCGTCGCGAGCTAGAGATTTCGCCGGTTCGAGGTGAGTAATGATTGTAAATGATATTCTGAGGGTTTGAAGCCCGGATTTCACATCACTGTGTTACTTTGAGGTGACCTACACGCTAGATGACGAGCGTGGGGTAGAGCACCGCTGGGGATTGTGACCTAGTCTCCGAACGATTATTTTAATGCGTATTTGATAGTTAATTGCTTGATGTTATTATATTTTGGGCTGTATGCCATGTTTGGGGCCTTGTGCCGACTTGTTGAGACCCTTAGGGGCATTTTTACTATCTTTCCTCAGTCTATTTGTTTGAAAGCATATCCTCAGTCATGTCTTACCTATTTATTACTCAAATTTGGCTTTATCACTATATTCTTAAAAATGTGGAAAACTGTTTTGGGCTGAGTTCCCTGTTTTACTGATGGTCTGAGTGATCGTGAGATGATGACTAAGATAGACCGAGGGTCTGATTGTGACATTGATGATTGAGATAGACTGAGAGTCTGATGGTGAGGTTAATGACTGAGAGAGGCCGAGGGCCTAGTTGTGAGGATTATATATCTATGGATCGGGCTGCACGCCGCAGCAATGTGTGTGTGTGTGTGTGTATATATATATATATATATATATATATATATATATATATATATATATATGGGGCTGCACGCCGCAGCGATATAGCGTTTGGGCTGTAGGAGCTCCTCCCAGAGTCTGCACACCCCCAG
This sequence comes from Nicotiana attenuata, assembly GCF_001879085.1. Taxonomy (NCBI): domain Eukaryota; kingdom Viridiplantae; phylum Streptophyta; class Magnoliopsida; order Solanales; family Solanaceae; genus Nicotiana; species Nicotiana attenuata. The sequence continues at coordinate 19,936 of NW_017672601.1, forward strand.
TGAGCGCCGTTGACGAAATATATGGATCGGGCTGCACGCCGCAGCGATATATGGATCGGGCTGCATGCCGCAGCGGTTGTTATATGATACTATTCTGAGATATTGCCCGAGGGGCGAACCTTTATGTGTTCATCTTTCATATTTACTTGTCATTTTACCTGTTATACTGTGGTATTTGTGCCCGAGGGGCGGATTTTCTGTACTTATCGGCATTAACTGTTTTTCAATCATTGCGTAACTGTTGAAAAAGTCATATTCAAAAGAGGTTTAAACTGAGCTAAGATCTTTTCTAAAGATTTCACAGCTTCACTGTTTTGCTCAAAGGGTTTTACACTGCTTCTATACAGTATGATGGTTTGCTTTACGTGATTTCTTACTTCTCAGTTGTTATTTACCTTTATTGCTCACTGAGTTGCAGTACTCACTTTACTCCCTGCACCTTGTGTGCAGATGCAGGTAATTATACACCCGGTGGCGGGATTTGGCTGATCGGAGGCAGTGTTGTCTGATTTAGCGAGGTGGCTACCAGCGTTTGCAGCACAACATTTCATCCTTTGCTTATCAGTCCTACTTTGTTTATTTCGGCCTTGTAGTTGTATTTATACTCTAATAGATGCTCGTGACTTGTGACACCCCGGTTTGGATTGTATTCCGCACTTAATAAAGAAATCTTTTGTTTAGACTCTAGTTATTTAGTTATGCTAAAACTGCATATTAATATTAACTATTCTGAAAGGCAACTTGGGTTGGTTGGCTGGCATTGTCTTTATGAAAGGCTCCATCACGACCGGATCGGGGTTTGGGTCGTGACACATGTGAAAGTTATCCTTGATAAATCTACATTAGTGGTGAAGGTTCATAACTAGAAAAAGAGTTTTATCTTTGGGTACTAGTGTAACCAACTCCACCCATGAGAACAGATATTGGGGTTTTCGCCGAACAAGAGAAAATATAATATTTTAGGTTCTTGTGTATTAAACAAAAGGATAATTTATTGCAAAAGGAGATATTAAGTATCCTAGAAATAGGAAGAACATAATATATTCCTTGAGCTCATAGTACAATTATAAGGAGAATGGAAATCAATATCATATTTAGTTTAATTCATGGAACTGCTTAAAACGGTTATTCTCCGAGTTTGGTTACAGGTTGCTGGTCAAGAATTTGACAAACTCCGATTGACCTGAAACTTGGTAGGTTCACCGAAAACGATCTAGTGAGAAACACTCGCTGCTATTCAGTGAATCATGCTGTTTTTCGGCATTTTGAGGTCGTTTATATGGGGTTTTAAGCAGTTTATTAAATTGAATTTGTTAAAAATATGAAAAATTATTCTTTATATATCGGCTATATTTGTTTTAAATCTGAAACATGACGGTTTAACTTGATATGATATATAGCAAGAATGCGAATCACATGGATTTAATCCTAAATGCGCCAAAAATAATTTATTCGAATTTGGTCTAGTTTTGGTGATCGTGAATTTCACAATCTCCAAATGACCTGAAATTCGGTAGGATCATCGGAAACGATCATTTAAGAAGAACTCAGCGCTATGCGGTGAATCACATCGTATTTTGACGATTCGGGATCGTTTAGATGAGTTTTTTTGGAGGTTTGGCGGATTAAAATGTGATTTACAAACGAAAAGTCATTCTTTCTATCATTTTATTTATGTCTAATCTAGAACATGATAACACATGTTGATTTGACATGAATTGGTATATGATAAGAATGTAGGCCATATTTTATATTCTTAAAAAATGCTTAAAATGGTAATATTCCAAATTTGGTCGCAATTTTTGGAGATTGTGATTTTAACGTTCTCCGATTGATCTGAAATTTGGTAGGTTTATTAGAAACATTTTAGCATTTTAAGAGTGTTTAAATGGGGTATTGAGCATTTTTTTAATTGTGGAACTTAATCCTCAGAGAAAAGTTCATGGTTGTGATAAAGTGGTGATAGGAATTAACTCCTATGGTCTCCATTTTTTATTTGTAGTGAGATAATAAATTTACGCGTTGACATTAGGTCTTCCTCCATATCGGATAAATTTATTATGAACTCACTGGATATAGTTATTAGTTAATGATAACCTGCATTAACTCTCTATCTGAGTTTAAAGGGTTGAATCAATAACTAAAATGCAATCATGATTAAGTGGTGATAGAAATATATTTCTAGGGTCTTCCACTATCAATTTCAAGTGAGTAATAAATTTACGCATTGACTTTAGGTCTTCCTCCATATCAGATAAATTTATTGTAAGCTTACTAGGTGAAATACTAGTAATTGATATCGTGTACTTACTCTCCATCTGAGTATACATGTTGGATAAATGGAACTAGAGCTATTAATTATGATGTTCACTTGACTTAAATTAACAGTATACTCTCCATCTGAGTTGGGTCTGTTTTAATTATTGGAGTCAATAATCTGGCATTACATATGTATGTTGCATGAGTAGTTCTTTTCCCATCGAAACTGCTAGTCAAGAGGCATGACATATATGTGCAGTGTGTTTAAAATTTTTGTACTAAAAGGTTATATACAATTGACTGAAAATAATAGTATACTCTACATCTGAGTTGGTTCTATTTATTTTTAAATTGTATAATTCTTACATTATATAATATACTTTGCATGAATGATTCTTTTCCCATCAAAATTTATTATTCGAGATGCATGTATGTATAAAAATAGGAGTAGCAAACGGGCGGGTCAGGTCGGATATGGTTCTGGTTGAAAATGGGTAACGAAAAAACGGATCAATTATCCGACCCGACCCATATTTAATACGGATAAAAAATGGGTTAACCGGCGGATAATATGGGTTACCCATATTATCCATGACTTCTTGTATATGATCACTTTTGGGAGAATTCTTAGTCACTCTAACTTGAGGAACCCCCAATTTGAGGCTTTACAAATGTAAAAGTTAGACCCATTGGTTACTCATTGGTTATCCATTTTCTAAATGGATAATATGGTTCTTATCCATATTTGACCTGTTTTTAAAAAGTTCATTATCCAACCCATTTTTTAGTGGATAATATGGGTGGTTAACTGTTTTCTTTGAACCATTTTGCCACTCCTATATATAAATATTGAATGCAGTCTGAATTTTAGTATTTAGTGTTTTGACTTATTATGATCTATTTAATGTTTTTATCTCAACTCCACAATGACTTTATGTAATTTGTCGTATTACTTGTTAAAATTTTCTTTTAGTGATAAGACATTAATTTAAAGGATGCAATATATGTACTTTTTGTTAGAAGGAATTTAATTCCGGTTTCTGGGCAAAATAAGAGATGGATATTTATTTTATTTTTCGAATAACTCTTGAGTTATTGATCTTGATAGACATTTTATCTCTTGTGGTACATGAATGCATGATCTTGTTATTGTATATTATGTCTCTCTTGAACAAAACAATTATAGTCTACCTTATAAGAGAATATGTTCTTCAAAATTGAGTAAAACTTATCTGTGCACTTTTGTCTAAGTCATATAATCTGGATAGGATTTTGTCACGCCCCGAACCTGGGCCTGGACGTAACACGGCACTCGATGCCTGACTACATGTGACCGAGCGAACCAACTGGCTGGCTGAATCAACATGTGGTATCATAACATACTGAATGCAGAAGATAAACTAACACATGCTGATATACTGAAAGTGTGGATGATATAAATCAAAGTGCGGAAATACTAATACAATTCTGAAACATATTTGTAGCCAACATGGCTTAATATGAAAAGCCTGTGACTCTGTCTAACTGTTACTCTAGTCTATAAAGCCTCTAATGAAGTACTGAAAATGCTGACTGCTTGTAAATAATGAAAGACCGTAAAGTAATGATAATGCCCCGAAAGAACTGGAGATCACCAAACATCTGGTACGAAAATCCTAGCGCTCTGAATCATCAACCTGTAAATCATTACCTGCATTGTGAGATGCAGACCCCGGGCATAAGGGACGTCAGTACATTTGAATTGTACTGGTATGTAAAGCAACTGAAAGAATGAATTATAAATGCTGAAACTGAAACTAAGCTGATAACTGAAATGATAACTATTGAAACTGAAACTGAAGTGAGAACTGGTAACTGAACTGATAACTGAAAAGATAACTGATAACTAATAACTGAAAAGATAACTGATAACTAATAACAGAACTGATAATTGATAATTGAATAAAGGAAGTAAGGATATGAATACCCCCTCTTCTGAATGATGAACAACCTGTTTATCTGAATAAGCTACGGCCTTGGGCCCAATATATATATGCACAAGCTGCGACCTCAGGCCCAAGTATACGTATACATAACTACGGCCTCAGGCCCAAAAATGCATAAAGCATAAACTACGGCCTCAGGCCCAAACATTGTAACGACCCAACCGGTCGTTTTGAGCTTTTGCCCTTTGATCGCCAGTTCTCGGGCATGACTTGCCCCATGTTATATGTTATGACTAATGTAGGTCGTTGGTTTTAGTTTCAGGAAAATTTAGAATGAATTTGAAAGGACAGTTCAGTTGAAAGCTTTGAATTTGAAAGGTTTGACCAAGAGTTGACTTATTTGTATATGAGCTCGGATCAGAGTTTTTATGATTCGGTTAGCTTCGTTGGGTGATTTATGACTTAGGAGTGTGATCGGAAGTGATTTTGGAGGTCCGGTGTAGAATTAGGCTTGAATTGGCGAAGTTAGTATTTTGGCGAATTCCGGGTGATAGGTGAAATTTGGATCCGGGAGTCGGAATGGGATTCCGAGAGTTGCTGTAGCTTCATTAGGTGATTTGGGATGTGTGTGCAAAATTTCAGGTCATTCGGAGGTGTTTTGATTGGGTTTTTGATCAAATACGTGTTTCGGAAGTTTTAAAAGAACTTAGGCTTGAATTCGATGTAATTTGATGATTTTGGTGTTAGTTGAGGTGTTTTGATGATTGGAGCAAGTTTGAATAATGTTTTAAGATGTGTTGGTACTTCTGGTTGAGGTCCCGGGGGCCTCGGGGTGAATTCGGATGGCCATCGGGATGGTTTTTGGACTTGGTGATTTCTGAAGATTTGCTGATATCTGGTATTTCCGCATCTGCGGAAAAGGGGCCGCAGATGCGGTTCCGCAGATGCGAAGACTAGGGGCGCAGATGTGAGTGTTGGCCTTTTTGGAGAAACTCCGCAGAAGCGGATGGTTTCCGCAGGTGCGGTCTACGCAGGTGCAGCTATTGAGCGCAGAAGCGGTCCGTGTGTGTGAGGGAGGTTCCGCAGAAGCGCGTGATTGACCGCATAAGCGGTGTCCGCAGGAGCGATATTTGACCGCAAAAGCGGTCCTTGGCCTAATAAAGATCCGCAGAAGCGGAGGAAGAACCGCAAAGCGGTAGTCGCAAATGCGGTAAAGCAACCGCAGATGCGAAAATGACTGTTCAGAGAAGGGTTTTAAAAGCTCATTTTGTTCCGCGAGCTAAGGGTTATTTCCACCATTTTTGATCGACCTTGAGAGCTTTTGGGCAGAAATGGAAGGGGATTTCGACTAGGTGTGATTGGAGGTGAGTTCCTTGACCTTATTACATGATTTAATGGTAGAATTAACATAGAAATTTGTGGAAATTCATAAAAAGGGGGAAAATCTAGGGCTTGGAATTTGGTATTCCAAATCGGATTTTGATGGGTCATTTGGACTCGGATTTGGGAGTTCTTGATATGTATGGACTCGTGGCGAGATAAGAAATCCGATGATGTTAAATTTTCTGATTTTCGAGAAGTGGGCCCGGGGCTCGGGTTTTGCAAATTTCGTGATTTTCGATGTTTTTCGATTCTTTTCGATTGGGTTATGTCCTCTTAGCCTATTGCGATGTATTCGCTCTGATTTTGGATAGATTCGACGCGCGTGGAGGCCGATTTGAGGGGCAAAGGCGTCGCGAGCTAGAGATTTCACCAGTTCGAGGTGAGTAATGATTGTAAATGATATCCTGAGGGTTTGAAACCCCGGATTTGCACATCATAGTGCTATGTTGAGGTGACTTGCACGCCGGATATCGAGCGTGGGGTAGAGTACCGTTGGGGATTGGGACTTGGTCCGTCCCGATTGATGATTTTACCGCGTATTTGACTGAAACTTATTTGTTATTACCATAATTTGGGCTGATTGCCATATTTGGGCTTCGCGCCAATTATCTGAACCCTTCGGGGATTTTTATTACTGTTTCCTCACTGTTTTGATATACTACTTGAACTCAGTCCTGTTGATTATGCTGTTTTACAAACTCAGCCGCTTTAATTGAACTTTGAGATTTAAATGATATTTCCACTGTTGTTTGGGCTGAGCACTACTATATTATTGATGCCCGAGGGGCTTATGATGTTTTCTGGACTGAGTGAGGCCGAGGGCCATATGTGAGGATATATGTGAGTGATGTGAGGAGGCTTTCAGGCCTCGAGTGTGATGTGAGGAGGCGTTCAGGCCTCGAGTGTTATGTGAGGAGGCTTTCAGGCCTCGAGTGTGATGTGAGAAGGCTTTCAGGCCTTATATTATATGCCACGAGGTGGCTTGATATTGCTCTTGGGCCGTAAGGCCCTCCGGAGTCTGCACACCCACAGTGAGCGCAGGTACCCATATGGATCGGGCTGCACGCCGCAGCGAGATATGTGGATCGGGCTGCACGCCGCAGCGGTTACTATATGACACTGTTCTGAGAGTGATCTTAGAGAGAGAGCCCGAGGGGCTGAGAGTGTTTCTGAGAGTAAGCCCGAGGGGCTGGTACTGTTTTGAGATATTACCCGAGGGGCGAACTTTTGTGTGCTCATCTTGCATATTTATTTGCCTTCTTACCTGTTATACTGTGGTATTTGTGCCCAAGGGGCGGATTTTTCTTTGTTTATCAGCACTAACTGTTTTGAAATCGTTTTCGTAATTGTTGGAAGGATCATTTTCAAAAGAGCTTTAAACTGAGCCAAGATATTTCCAAAGATTTCACAGCCTTACTGTTTTCTCAAAGGATTGTACCCTGCTTCTGTACAACATGTTGGTTGCTTTACGTGATTTCTTACTGCTCAGTTGTTATTTACCTTTATTACTCACTAAGTTGGAGTACTCACTTTACTCCCTGCACCTCGTGTGCAGTTGCAGGTATTTGTTCACCCGGTAGCGGGTATTGGCTGTTTGGAGGCAAAGCTGTAGTAGTTTAGCGAGGTGACTGCCAGCAGCACCGTTTCTTTCTATGTTATTCATTATTCCTGTTCAGTGTATTTCTAGACTTGTAAATGTAATTGCATTCTGATAGATGCTCGTGACTTGTGACACCCTGATTAGGGCTGTGTTGGGTTATATTTCCGCTAATTAATACTATTTAGTCATATTTAAGCGGTTTAATTATGTTTAACAACTTTTGAAAAGACGAGTTGGGTTAGTTGGCTGGCCTCGTCTTCACGAGAGGCGCCATCACGACCAGTGCGGGGGTTTGGGTCGTGACAAACATGCATAAAGCATAAACTACGGCCTCAGGCCCAAGTATGCATCAAGCATATAAACTACGGCCTCAGGCCCAAATACAGGAGTTCAACATTCAGGAATTGAGAATCAAACTGCAATACATGATAGTGAAATACTGAATCACATTGAGTTACATGATACTGGAATACTGGATCACACTGAGTTATATAATACTGGAATACTGAATAGGACTAGACTGAGACATGTATTCTTGAACTGATTATGAACACAGAAACTTCAACTGTTTATGGCATACTGAGTAATCTATACTAAGACTCGGAGGAATCAAACCCAAGTTTATATTGAATACGCACTGAGCTCACAACGTTCAAAATAAAAGTCATGAACGAGTTATGAAGCTAGAGAATAGAAGTTCTACAACTATTAAAGGAGTTAGGCTTAACTATATTTCTGAGGCAATTGGTAACGTCGTAAAAGAAACGTAGTGTATGGAGAATCATTAACATTCCCAAACATAGAGAGTTAGCCTCACATACCTTAACTTCCTGCTCTTGAGCGTAATACAACATTCGCCAACCCGTTCAACTTCAATCTATATCCATACAAGTCAAAGTGATTCCATATTAGCAATAATACTCATGTTTTGGTCACTTAGGCATTTTATCAAACACTTGGTGGCATAAAGCTTCATAGCCCTTATTAATCGTGTTTCTACACCCAATAACCCATTCTCTTGCTCTTAGATAAATTCTAAAGTCTCAAATGGTTATAAACAACATTATTCTTTATCACCCATAAGGTAATCAACACCCATAACCAATAATAACCAATCAACAACCCAAACCTATCACCGTTCATGCTTTTCTATCACACCCATCAACTCATATCTCATGAAATAGAGTCTATAATCATTAATTCAATGATAGAATCAACTAGAGAGTGAAGATATTACCTTTTTGATGTTAAATCTTCTTGAATTTGAGTTCTAGGGTTTCTTCTCTCAACAATGGTGTCCCCATCGAATGTCTAATAATATGGAGGGTTTACCCATGTTAATAGGATGTTGGGGAATTGAAATAAACATAGAATCACCATGAGAACTTACCTTGGATGGTGGAGGGACCCTTAAGGAGTTTGGTTTTTGAGAGCTTTCCCTTCTAGAGCAAGATTTTATGTTTTGGGGCTGTGGGGGACGAAATATAGCTTTAAAATGACCCCCCACTAGCGCGCCCGCGCTACTGACCGCGCTAAATGGCAGTAACACTGCCTCAAAATTAGCGCGGCCGTGCAACCGACGTGCATATCGCATACTATTCTGTAAAACGTGGATAACTTTTTGCACGGAGATCCGTTCGGGCTCCATAATATATCCTTGGAAAACTATTTCGAAGGCCTACAGCTTTCATGCTTTGAGTTTTCCCCAATTCCTTACACATTTCACTAAAACTTGATGGAAGTTAGACCTTCTGCAAACTTAGTCGATTTTGTCAAATCTTATGCACCTCACTCTCCGTCTTGATTCCAAAACAACTATTTTCACCCATAATCATCCCGATGGGACTTCACATGTATAAAATATCAAATTAATACCCATTTAATATGTCCACACCTAGTCTGAATGTACGGGATGTTACATTATCTCCCCCTTGGGATCATTCGTCCTCGAATGATTGTCTTGACTGTAACTTTTGCTAACTCCGGACCTTAAACGAGTCTGGTGCAAACTTGAACTTTCATTAACAATTGCATACTAAACTGAATGAATACATGATTACTGAACTGTTGATATGCTAAACTTAATGACTGCTCCATTGACTGAATATTAGTCTGCCATGGATACATGAATACAGAACTAACATGGATATTCGAATATTGAATGGGACGGATATTTGAGAATTGAACTAACATCAATATCAGAGTACTAAGTTGGCATGAATATCTGAGTATTGGACTGACATGAGTAGTTGAGTATTGAACTGACTTGAATATTTGAGTATTGAACTGACATGAGTATTTGAGTACTGAAAACTTGAATGTTATAACATGACACGTGAAATACTGGTTGTACCACCACTATTTTTGGTGGCAACTCCAAATCATAAGCTAATTGACCGATCCTTCGCAAGATTCTATATGACCCAATATAGTAGGGACTATGCTTTCCCTTCTTCCCAAATCTCATAATGCCTTTCATAGGCGAAACTTTCAGAAACACCCAATCACCAACCTGAACCAACCAATTGGCGATCTACACCTTCTCCCATATAGAGTTTCGCATGGTGCCATCTTGGTACTGAAATGGTAGGTGTTATTATTAGCAAGGTCAATGAGAGGTATGTGGTCATCCCAATTACTTTTAACATCAAGGACATATCCTCAACTGTTTAAATAAAATGCTCTGCCTGGCCATAATGTCTACGATGTTCTTTTTCATGTCATTCAACCAATAAATCTCCTTGGTCATGATGCATATTTGGGAACCTAGATGGACAGAATACCTAGAATTATGGGCTTCTAACATGATCTTCCCTCTCTAAGTCCATCTATGTCTGGGACACACAATTTGTCGTGGTACCTTATAGTACCATCATCTCCCCCCTTATTCAAAAGCCATCGTCTTATACTTGTGAATCTCCTCTTTCAACTGCAACACGTAGGGATCATCAAATTGTTTCTCCTTCTCTATGGCTACTAAGGGGGACAAGTTCTATTTTAGACAACAACTCCGTCATCTTCGAAGTCCAAAGTCAAACTCCTCTCTTGGCTGGTGAACTTCTTTCACCAGAGTTCTCTTATCTACCTCAATCATGAGTTATACTTCCCACACTTTATCTTCTTAAGCACCTCCTGAAAACACTTATAATATTATTGTGAACTAAGTCTTTGACATGTACTCTAAATTTTAAACTCCCGTGCAATGGCATTACCCTCATACCACATAAAAGGCATGATTTTATAGCTTTTCTGCGATCACTTTATCATCAATAACTAAGCTCGGTGATCATTCTACTCACTTTGTGTTTCTTACACATGCTAGACATAATCCGTGTGGTAATTATATAATTTTCCCTCATTACCGAACTGATTTTCTTTTTCATACCCCATGCTAACTATTCGGGTTTCAAATCTCTAACTGGACTTACTGAAAATTTTCACATCACCCCTTAGACCAAAGGTCTTATACTTGCGGGTCCTTCCAATTTTTTTTTGTTGGGATCCTAACAACTTTCTTTATCTTCTGCAACTCTTTGCACTTTACATTAATGACGACTCATCTCCTAACTTACCTCTGAGAAATCTTTCTTACTAGGAAAAATGAAATTATTCACTTAACGGAAATTTAATATATTCACAACTATCATACACAATCTTAATGATTTAACTCTACTCACACTGTCAATCCTGGAGAAACCATATCACGAAAATTCCTAAAGGCTATTGATCTATAGTTTTCTCTCTTACTGCCTAGCTGATTTTTTCCCACTGCCATTGTACTTCGAGTTTAACTTTAACTCTTTGGGTTCTAGCACATGCGTTTGGTATTTCAAACTGCCATCCGCTCACTAGAGATAACCTGGCTAAGTGAATCAAATTGTACCTCTACTAGCTCAGCTGAAATTGCTAATTTGTTGTATCTACTCAACACTTACTTAATATCTTTTTTCTAACCACCTGCTAGCGTCATATTTTCTTCTCCTGCTCTGAATAACAAAAATGAAGCATAAGGTTACTCCTAACTGCCCTCATCATCTGACCATATTCTTTTGCCGTGCACTATCATTCTTTTTGAACTATGCACATGGATTGCACTTAGGGAAAGTTCATCTGTCTTAAACAAAATTGGAATATCTAACCCCAAACTTTCTATACCCTTCAAAATCACTTCAGACTATAAACCTCCAACCTAAACACATAGTCATATCAAGGGGAACTGTCATATCTTTTATCTCATAATAATAGCCATTTCGTATATAAATTCACTAACATGGTACTTTCTAGTTCTGATTTGAATAAATCTAAACAACATAAAATCATTCCCTAAAATTCAATGTTGCCTGCTCTTGGTTCTCATTTCGTACATCATATTATTCTTAGCTACATTTCCCTTAGGCTCTTTTCTGTCCAAAACTATAGTGATCAATCCTATGCCCGCTGCGGTTGAATTCTTAACCTGATACACCGTGGGGTCTGACATACGGATACACTGCCATACATATCTGATAAATCACTTTATGCACCATCCAGTGAGTCTTGGGTCTTAATCCCTAAAACATGCGAAGATTTTGCTATAATCACTGTTACTTACATTCTCTTTGAGCATCCATATGCATCACTGCATACTCACAAGTCTATAGAAATTTTGATACACTAAAAATTGGAGATCTGGTGGTTGAATAATAATAAATGGCATACTGAATAACCATAAACATGCTAGCTGAAAGACTGTATAACTGGTAGCTGAGTAAAACTGATGACCATAAAACGTCATAACTGCTTTTGTACTTTCTGATAAAGTTATGCTCTAATATGTACTACTATCCATTGCATCACACTTTTAACGTCCTCTCAAGTCTCATATTTACCAAGCTGTACTCCATAATTATACCTCAATGGGCAATTATCCTCTCTAGGACTTTAGGTTTCTCCTGCGCATCGCTTGGGCATCCAATACGTTTGGAATTCGATAGGAAGAGAAGGTTAACTATTACTCTAGGCTTCATGGCAAGTTCTAGAGTAGCAAGAAATGAGACAATCCTGGATGTCTTGGTAGTTAATCGTTTATATGAGTGGCCGACACACACATATAAAGGAAACTCCACTAGACACGGCTTCATAGATTCCCTAGGACTCTAGAACCTAGTGCTCTGATACCAAGCTTTGTCACGCCCCGAACCTGGGCCTGGACGTAACACGGCACTTGGTGCCTGACTACATGTGACCGAGCGAACCAACTGGCTGGCTGAATCAACATGTGGTATCATAACATACTGAATGCAGAAGATAAACTAACACATGCTGATATACTGAAAGTGTGGTGCGGAAATACTAATACAATTCTGAAACATATTTGTAGCCAACATGGCTTAATATGAAAAGCCTGTGACTCTGTCTAACTGTTACTCTAGTCTATGAAGCCTCTAATGAAGTACTGAAAACACTGACTGCCTGTAAATACTGAAAGACTGTAAAGTAATGATAATGCCCCAAAAGAACTGGGGATCACCAAATAGCTGGTACGAGAACCCTAGCGTTCTAAATCATCAACCTGTAAATCATTACCTGCATTGTGAGATGCAGGCCCCGGGCAAAAAGGACGTCAGTACATTTGAATTGTACTGGTATGTAAAGCAACTGAAAGAAAGAATTATAAATGCTGAAACTGAAACTAAGCTGATAACTGAAATGATAACTATTGAAACTGAAACTGAAGTGAGAACTGGTAACTGAACTGATAACTGAAAAGATAACTGATAACTGATAACTGAAAAGATAACTGATAACTAATAACAGAACTGATAACTGAAAAGATAACTGAACTGATAACTATTAACTGAATAAAGGAAGTAAGGATATGAATACCGCCTCTTCTGAATGATGAACAACCTGTTTATCAGAATAAGCTACGGCCTCGGGCCCACTATATATGTGCACAAGCTACGGCCTCAGGCCCAAGTATACATATACATAACTACGGCCTCAGGCCCAAAAATGCATAAAGCATAAACTACGGCCTCAGGCCCAAACATGCATAAAGCATAAATTACGGACTCAGGCCCAAGTATGCATCAAGCATATAAACTACGGCCTCAGGCCTAAATACAGGAGTTCAACATTCAGGAACTGAGAATCAAACTGCAATACATGATTGTGAAATACTGAATCACATTGTGTTACATGATACTGGAATACATGATCACACTGAGTTATATAATACTGGAATACTGAATAGAACTAGACTGAGACATGTATTCTTGAACTGATTATGAACACTAAAACTTCAACTGTTCATGGCATACTGAGTAATCTATACTAAGACTCGGAAGAATCAAACCCAAGTCTATATTGAATACGCACTGAGCTCACAACGTTCAGAATGAAAGTCATGAACAAGTTATGAAGCTAGAGAATAGAAGTTCTACAACTATTAAAGGAGTTAGGCTTAACTATATTTCTGAGGCAATTGGTAACGTCGTAAAAGAAACATAGTGTAGGGAGAATCATTAACATTCCCAAACATAGAGAGTTAGCCTTACATACCTTAACTTCCTGCTCTTGAGCGTAATACAACATTCACCAACCCGTTCAACTTCAATCTATATCCATACAAGTTAAAGTGATTCCATATTAGCAATAATACTCATGTTTTGGTCACTTAGGCATTTTATCAAACACTTGGTGGCATAAAGCTTCATAGCCCTTATTAATCGTGTTTCTACACCCAATAACCCATTCTCTTGCTCTTAGATAAATTCTAAAGTCTCAAATGGTTATAAACAACATTATTCTTTATCACCCATAAGGTAATCAACACCCATAACCAATAATAACCAATCAACAACCTAACCTATCACCGTTCATGCTTTTCTATCACACCCATCAACTCATATCTCATGAAATAGAGTCTAATCATTAGTTCAATGATAGAATCAACTAGAGGGTGAAGATATTACCTTTTTGATGTTCAATCTTCTTGAATTTGAGTTCTAGGGTTTCTTCTCTCAACAATGGTATCCCCATCGAATGTCTAATTATATGGAGGGTTTACCCATGTTAATAGAATGTTGGTGAGTTGAAATAAACATCGAATCACCATGAGAACTTACCTTGGGTGGTGGAGGGACCCTTAAGGAGTTGGGTTTTTGAGAGCTTTCCCTTCTAGAGCAAGTTTTTATGTTTTGGGGCTGTGGGGGACGAAATATAGCTTTAAAATGACCCCCCACTAGCGCGCCCGTGCTACTGGAGGCTTGCCCGCGCTACTGACCGCGCTAAATGGCAGTAACACTGCCTCAAAATTAGCGCGGCCGCGCTACCGGCGCGCATATCGCATACTATTCTGTAAAATGCGCATAACTTTTTGCACAGAGATCCGTTCCAGCTCCATAATATATCATTGGAAAGATATTTTGAAGGCCTACAACTTTTATGCTTTGAGGTTTCGCCAATTCCTTACATATTTTCACTAAAACTTGATAGAATATAGACCTTCTGCAAACTTAGTCGATTTTGTCAAATCTTATGCACCTCACTCTCCGTCTTGATTCTAAAATAACTATTTTCACCCATAATCATCCCGATGGGACTTCACATGTATAAAATATCAAATTAATACCCATTTAATATGTCCACACCTAGTCCGAATGTACGGGATGTTACAGATTTCAAGTTGGTCAAGGATGGACCTTAAGGTTCATTGAAAGTAGAGGCACTACCAACTTGTAGATCCTGTTTGGAAGGAAATTTGACTAAAGGTTGTTTCTCTTCAAAAGGAAATAATGCTAGTGATAAGCTAGAATGAATCCTTTCTGATTTGTATGGTTAAATGAACATAGTGGTAAGAGATAGTTTTGAGTATTTTTGCGAAGTTCATAAATGATTACTCAAAATATTAATATATTTATTTGATGAACCGTAAGTCTTAATGAATTAAGTAATTCAAGATTTTTAAGACTTGAAACGGAGAAGCACCAAGGAAATATATTAAGTTACTGCAATTTGATTGTAGTAACGAGCACCTCTCTAAAGAGTTCTTTTGTTACTTATCAGAATAAGGGATTACATCTCAATTAACTACACCGTAAACTCCATAATAGAGTGGTGTGGTAGAAAGAAGAAATAAAGAAATAAGTCTCTTTTGGACATGGATAGATTAATGACGTGTTATTCAGATTGCCTTATTTGCTTTTGGAATATTTCTTAGAAACTACAAATTACATTCTGAATTTAGTTCCTTCTAAGTTAGTACCTGGGACATCTATAGAACTGTGGACTGAATGTATGCTCAGTCCATGGTATGTTCAGATATAGGATTGTCCTGCATATGTGCTGAAAGGGAAAGCTGATATGTAAGTTAGAACTAAGAATGGATAGGTGCATGTTTATTGAATATCAAATCCAAGAAAACGAATGGAGTTTTATTTCATTGTCCTAAAGAAAATAAGGCAATTGACGTTCGAGAACATCAAAACCCACATGTCGGAATTGACGTTCCATTGCATTTGAGTAGTGGAAGAACGTTAATAGACATAATATGCCTTTATCGAGTGGGAGTGATGTTTGAAAAGTAAATACTATAGTAAGAAGTCACTAATATTTCAATGCCGTAAGGTAATGAAGGTAATATTAGTAGTACTTCGTCGTAATGGGAGAATGCTAAAGAAAATCATAGTTCGGTGTACACTCTTGGGATAGTTTCAATAACATGATCCCTAAAGAGTTTAATACCAAACTAGATGGTTACGGCAAAGCACTACTGGACAAATATTACATCAGAAATAACTTGGCAAGATTCTTTAACAAAACCTTATTTGGTGAAGATGTTTAATAGTCATGTAAAAGAATGGCTGAGAAAGTTGTAGATGCATGGTTATGAGTCTAAGTGGGAGATTGTTGAGGCATATACTATTAACCATGCATTTATATATAGTATATTCTGACAAATGTCATGGTTAAAAGTCTAAGTGGGAGATTGTTGGGATATATACTATTAACCATGGATTTGGTTTAGATATAGTATTTATTATGATATAATTGTTCATTCAAGTTTAATAAAGTTTTAATATAGGTCATATATTAGTCTGTGTCCTTTGCTTATATAGTACATGATTTAGTGTATAGAGTTTAGCTTATACACGGAAGATTAAATCATCGGTTCTTATAAGTATAAAGTTTGAGTTCACAATCTAATAATGGAATTGGACAAACCATCAGGAATGACTGTAGCACAAGATTAAATATAATTTATCTTGATTATGTGAATGGTTTAATTCCAACTTCTTGTGCTAGTACATTTCGTATGTATTGAACGGACCAAGTAGAGATAAGTATTTTATACTGACTTAATAAAATAAACTCTCTAGCCATTAAATGTACTTATACTCTTAATCTTGATATAATTATTATTAGCTGTGTATATTATTATTGTTTCGATTTATTAAAAGGCGAGATTCTTTCGTGTGTCAATATGCCTAGTAAATTGGATAATAATAATAATAATGTACATTGGTGAAGTAATAGTTAGTTGATGGAATCCATGTCTCGGTTTAGAGATTGATGATACACCTTTATGAAACCTTATAAGTTTTCATATGTAAACCCGACCGGTGGATTTTGTATCCGACACATGAAATAAGTTAAGCGAAAGTCTAAAGGAAATAATCAATTAATCAAATCGTTAGTAATTTAATTTAATTGATTAGTATCTGAATCTTAACATGGGGAGTTAAATATGATTTAATGGATGAATTTCGAAATTGAATAAGGAGTGCAATTACGGATTTTTAGTGGAATAATTCGTAATTAATTATGGTGGATATTAATTTCAAAAATTAGAAATTAATTCCATAGTTGGAGCCTTATTAATTAAATTCTGCGGTCCCTGTTGTGCCTAAATAATAGGAAATAAAGGAATCCTTTTTCTGCTACAAAAGAAAACCTAACAGGTTTTGGAAAAGGGTTTTAAGCCTTAAAACCTGTGCTATAAATACATAAGGTTTTCATCTAGAGATAGAGAAGAAAAGGGGGCCGAAATTTTCAGCCTTTTCCTTAAAAAATTTCGCCCACACGAAATTGCTATTTTGCGGGTATTATTTGGGCAACACGGTAGAAGACCGTGGAACGTTCGAGGATCACGATTGTGCGGGTGATGGAGATTCCATTGAAAAGTTATGGAATTGAAGGCTCACGTGATAGAAAAGATTTGTTCACGCTTCAAGAGGTAACCCGTGAAATTCCGTTTATGCTAGTTGTCTAAATTACATGTGATTTTGATACTTAGATTGCTTCTGCTTATTATAATCCATCAGTTAAAACGCTAGGAGCCAGCCCAGCCCACCTCCCATGCCTGACTCGTCCACCCATCTCCCAAGAGGATTAACAGCACTTCACTACTTTTTCCCACCTTTGGTGACTCGACCTCCCAGTCCAATGGTTGGAAGTGCAAGGACTTGTTGGTTTTCTTCTCTTTTTCTCTTGTTAATTTGCTGAGGTAGTTTGACTGCTTACATCTTCCTTCCGTAGATTGTACATATCTTGTTTGCTGAAATTTGAATCTTAAACTGAGTTACTGCTATTATTTTGAAGCGTTCACGTTATGACCTTGAAGAAGAGATGAGAAATAGTCAAAGTAGAGGCATGCGATGAGAGCAGCACATTTAGAACACACACGGATTTTAACAATTATCCGTCTGAGAGAAGTGGAAGTAGACACCAGTGGGAAGATATGCGGAGAGCATATAAGAGTACCCAGCCTAGAGAGTCGGACAGAAATAGATCAAACTGGTAGTTGTGATGAACTTGCTGTGCTTGAGCTTTCATACAGTTCGATCCAGCCACGTGTTCAGCATTCTGCTTGCATGTGTAGTCTGCTGTTAGCGCAGGATGTGTGAGAAATTAATGACAAAAGAAGCGGCGTGAAATTTGTGGATGAAGTATTTTCAACATACTGACACTTTCATATTTGGCACTTAGCTTCCTGACTAGTCATTGAGCAGAGATGCACAAAAAATTGTTACATAAAACATTGTTTGAGGATTTCAAACATTGGCGTAGCAACTTTGAGAGAGATTTGAATGTACATCAAGCCGGACTTATGCATGCAAAAATGTTTCGGCAACAAACGAGGGTAGCTAGCCTGCACGGATGATGTTGTATAGTTATCAGACAATGTATACAGACATGCTATAGAGACCAGCTCAACGGTTTGAGAAGGATATGTATGACTGATTTTTTCTAAGCGATTTTTGTATCATTTTCTGTTCCACTTCATTTCTGCATTTAAATTTTAGGCAATACTTGTAATTTTGTTTGTGTACACAAGTGTGTGCTTGTATTTGAAATGTCGAAAGAATGATAGAGTGGTTTCTTTTTTTCCTTTTCATTTTCCTGATTGTTAGTTTTTATTTATTTATTGTAAAAGGTAACTTTTTTTTAGGGATGTCCTTTTTTGTAAATGTACAACAGGTTGTAATTTCAGTTCTGTTGAGAGTTTTTGTATCTTTGCAGAAATGTTGCTTAGCTATACTTTTAATCTTCGGAAGTAAACCTTATGACGTCTGACATCTTATGGGGCAAATTTATTCTTCGTTTGTAGATCTTTTGCTTTCGATCCCAAAAGAGAGCATTTGGTAGTGAGTCAGGATTATAATCTATGGTTTTTTCCGTTGCTCCTTTTTATTCATGATATTAAGCACTTCCAATTATAAAATAACATAACTCAAAGGCTATATGAAATTTCATTACATCAATCAAACCAGAAACGAGTTCATAGGGAAAACAAAGGCACAAAGGCATATATCTGATGTACTATTACGCTTTCTATCACAGATTCTTCCAAGAACATAATGTTAGAAATTTTTGGGAGAGCAAGACAACTAAACAAACACTCAAAACTCACTGTTAGAGAGGTGGAGGAAAGGATGATTTCTATTCAACTTCACTTGCTCCAAATGGCTAGCATACATGGGTTTTTATAGTAGAACTTTAATTTCAAGACTTTATCTTCTTGTCCTTCAACCTTATATCCCGAAGGTTGTTCAATATAGACCTCTTTCTCCAATAGGCCATTCAAGAAAGCCGACTTCACATCCATTTGATGGATTTTCCATCGATTTTGTGCCGCCAAAGCAATGACAAAGTGAATTGTTTCCAAACGAGCAACCGGCGCAAATACTTCATCATGGTCAATACCGGCCTTTTGCTTGTAGCCTTTAGCTACCAATCTTGCTTTGTACCAATCTTGCTTTGTACCTTTCTATTTCTCCCTTGGAATTCTTCTTTAGCTTGTACACCCATTTGACTCCAAAGGTGCTTTTGCCTTTTAAAAGTGTGACCAACTCCCATGTATCATTCATTTTTATAGCTTTGATTTCTTCATCCATTGCATCCTTCCATTTGGAATTTTGGCAAGCATTTTCAAAGCTTAGAGGCTCACTGTCCACCAGCAAACAAAGATGAGTAAAATCATACAAGTCATTTCTTACCACTTCCGTATTTTTATACAAGTCACTGAGACTTCTACTCTTGTGAGGTGCTTCACTTGAACTTGAGCTTGATTCCCCAACTTCTTGATCTTGTGGCGGAGGTGTTGAAAGTGGTGTGATAGCCTGCTCCCCATCTTCTTCTTCATCATCTTCAAAGAATGGACTAAAAGAGTATTCTTGCTCTTTAGATTTTCACTCCCAAGCATTATCTTCATCAAACTCAACATCTCTACTTATGGTGACCTTGCCATTTTTGGGGTTATACAATTTATAACCTTTAGAACTTTGATCATAGCCAATGAAGACATACCTCTCACTTTTGTCATCAAGCTTAGACCTCTTCTCATCTGACACATGTGCATATGCGATGCTCCCAAAAACTCGCAAATGAGCAACTTTTGGCTTGAAACCGCTCCATGCCTCTTGTGGTGTTTTTCCACGAACACATTTGGTGTGACACCGATTTGATAAGTACACCGCACAAGCAACAGCTTCAGCCCAGAACTCTTTTGGCATATTTTTGCTCTTCAACATACTCCTCGCCATGTTGAGAACAATTCGATTCCTTCTCTCCATGATGCCATTTTGCTGTGGTGATCTCGGAACTGTCAAGTAATGACGAATTCCATTTTTCTCACGTAAAATCTTGAATTCATTTGAAGTGAATTCTCCACCATTATTGGATCTAAGTGACTTAATTTTATAGCCACTTTGCTTCTCCACCATGCTCTTAAACTTTTTGAAGGTTTCAAACACCTCCGATTTTGCCTTCAAAAAATACAACAACAACAACAAATCCAGTTTGATCCCAACAAGTGGGGTCTGGGGAGGGTAGTCTGTACGCAGACCTTACCCCTACCTAATGCAGGTAGAGAGGCTGTTTCCAATAGACCCTCGGCTCAGGAAGGGCAAAAAGAAGAAGTGGAAAGCAAGGGAGGAAGAAAGATGGAAGATAAAAGAAACAGGGAGAGATAAAGGATAAGTGGTACCAAATAATAGCAACAAGGAATACAATACCTGAGGCGAACAAAACCACATAACATAATAAAATCTAAGAATATGAAGGTACATGCATACTACTAAGACTATCGGTGAACAACTATAAACTACCTACTAACCTTCTACCTTAATCCTCGACCTCCACACTCTCCTATCAAGGGTCATGTCCTCAGTGAGCTGAAGCAGCGCCATGTCCTGCCTAATCACCTCTCGCCAATACTTTTAGGCCTACCTCGACCTCTTCTCAAACTCTCCATGGCCAACCTCTCACACCTCCTAACTGGAGCATCAATGCTTCTTCTCTTAACATGTCCGAACCATCTCAGCCTCGACTCCCGCATCTTGTCCTCCACGGAGGCTACTCCCACTCTGTCCCGGATATCTTCATTCCTAATCCTATCTCTCCTGGTACACCCACACATCCATCTCAACATCCTCATCTCTGCTGCTCTCATCTTCTGCACATGGGAGTTCTTGACTGGCCATCACTCAGCCCCATACAGCATAGCCGGTCGAACCACCACTCTATAAAACTTACCCTTAAGTTTTAGCGGCACATTCCTATCACACAGAACACCAGAAGCGAGCCTCCACTTCATCCATCCTGCTCCAATGCGATGCGCGACATCTTCGTCAATCTCCCTGTTACCCTGGATAATAGACCCGAGATACTTAAAACTCGCTCTCTTGGGGATAACTTGAGCATCAAGCTTAACCTCTACGTCTGCATCATGGGTCTCGTCACTGAACTTGCACTCCAAGTATCCTGTCTCGGTTCTACTCAGTTTGAAACCTTTAGACTCCAAGGTCTGTCTCCAAACCTCCAACCTCGCGTTAAATCCGCTACGCGTCCCGTCAATCAACACTATATCATCGGCAAATAGCATGCACCAAGGCACCTCCCCTTGGATGTGACGCGACAATACATCCATCGCCAAGGCAAATAAAAATGGGCTAAGAGCCGATCCCTGGTGCAACCCCATCACCACAGGGAAATGCTCCGAGTCACCACCCCCAATCCTCACCCGAGTCTTAGCATCATCATACATATCCTTAATCACACTAACGTACGCTACCGGAACACCGCTAACCTCCAAACACCTCCACAGGACCTCCCTCGGAACTTTATCGTATGCATTCTCAAGGTCAGTAAACACCATATGCAAATCCTTCTTCCTCTCCCTGTACTGCTCCACTAATCTCCTTACCAGATGAATCGCTTCCGTAGTCGAACGCCCCGGCATGAATCCAAACTGATTCTCGGAAATAGACACGCACCTCCTCACCCTGGCCTCCACCACCCTCTCCCAAACCTTCATAGCGTGACTCAACAGCTTGATACCCCTATAATTATTGCAATTTTGGATATCACCCTTGTTCTTGTAAAGCGGAACCATCGTACTCCACCTCCATTCTTGGGGCATCTTTTTTGTCTTAAAAATAACATTAAACAGCCCAGTGAGCCACTCCAAACCTGCCCGTCCCGCGCTCTTCCAGAATTCCACCAGGATTTGCCTTAAAAAAATAAACCCAAGTTTTTCGAGAAAAATCATCAATGAAAAGTAAAAAATAATTACTTTTACCAAGTGAAGATGGCTTGATAGGTCACACATTCATGTGAATTAACTCGAGAGGGCATCTTGCCCTTGTTAAAGACTCTTTAGGAAAGCTTTTCCTTGCTTGCTTTCCAAAGAGACATCCTTCACAAAGTTGGTTGGGACTATCAACTGTTGGCAATTCATTCACCATGCTTTCCTTCTTCATCAACCATAGGCTATCAAAATTCAAGTGACCAAATCTCATATGCCAAAGACAAGATGAATCTTTGGCACATGAAAGCAAGCACCTCGGAACATCATTTTGAAGATATAAGATGAACATTTATTATTAGCCATAGGTACTTTGGCTAACAATATTCCCTTTTCATCTCTCATATACAACTTTTTGTCTTTCAAATGAATGTCGTAATTTTTCTCCAAAAGTTATCCCAAACATAAAATATTACTTTTCATCTCCGACACATACAAAACATTGGAGAATAATTGATGACTTCCATCTCTTAAGTGAATTAAAATCGTACCTATTCCTTTGATTTGAACTCGCGAAGAATCTCCAAAAATGATTGGGCCACCATTCAGCTCCTTAAGTGTGACGACCCGGCCGGTCGTCTTAAGAATTTACGCCTCGATCCCCATTAACTGCTTCCCCTAAGTTCACCTCTGCTATTTTGGTTTGCCGGGACGTTCGGTGTTGAGTTTCGGAGAGCTTTGGGACACTTAGTCCCCAAATGAGAGCTTAAGTGTTGAAAAGTGGTCCATAGTCGGAACAGTGTGAAGATGACCTCGGAATGGAAATCCGATGGTTCCGTTAGCTCCGTTAGGTGATTTCGGGGTTGGGAGCGTGTTCGGAATGTATTTTGGAAGTCTGTAGCTCATTTAGGCTTGAAATGCCGAAGTTTGAATTTTATAAGTTTCCGGTCCGATAGTGAGTTTTGATCCGAGGGTTGGATTGGAATTCCGGAAGTTACAGTAGTTCCGTCATGTTATTTGGGATGTGTGTGCAAAATTTCAGGTCATACGGACGAGGTTCGGGCAGCTTTTTGATCGAAAGCGTGTTTTGTTGGAAATTGAAGTTCTTAGGCTTGAATCCTTGATTAATTCGGGTTTCCGGCGTTGTTTTAGGTGTTTTTAAGATTTTTACAAGTTTGAATAAGGTATTAGGTGGTATTGGTGCTTTTGGTTGAGGTCCCGGGGGCCTCGGGATGATTTTGGGTGGTTAACGGATGAATTTTGAAGTTATTGCAGCACTGAATGTCCCTCTTCTGGTATTTTTGCATCTGCGGCTTGGGAACCGCAGATGAGGCGCCGCAGAAGCGGCTGTGTGGCCGCAGAAGCGGCTTGTCTCCTTTTTCCTCAGAAACTGCAGAAGCGGTGCCATTTCCGCAAAAGCGGAGCCGCAGAAGCGGCTTAGGCATCGCAGAAGTGGAGCCACAGAAGCGGCCCAGCTATCGCAGATGCGGCCCTGTTCCCTTTAATGAAAACCGCAGAAGCGGCTTGGTTTCCGCAGAAGCGGGACCGCAGAAGCGGTCCCTTGTCCGCAGAAGCGGAAATCCCTGGGCAGAAATAGAAATTTCGAGGGTTTGAGTTCATAAGTTACAAAAATCAATTGAGAGCTCGGGAGAGGGCGATTTTGAGTGGGTTTTGAAGAGAAGATTATTGGGTAACGTTTCCTTAATCTCTTCTAGTTATATTTCATCATTTTGTAATTAAATCCATCATTAAAAATTCGACTTTGGGACTAGAATTTGAGGAATTTGGTTAAAACTTCTTAGGCCAAACTTTTGGGTTTTGACTGGGCATTTGACCTCCGATTTGGGAGATTTTTATATGGTTAGACTCGTGAGAGTACGAGCGTTCTGAAAATGTGAAAAATATTTGATTCTGAGGCGTTAGCCTGAAGGGCATTTTGGTCATTTCACCTAATTTTACGCCGTAGCTTTGAATTTAATAGCAAAACCAGGTGTTTGCGATGTTATTTACAATGTGTAATTGAATTGAATAGATTTGAGCTATTTGGAGTCGGATACTCGTGGCAAGAGCGTGGTTTCTAGTTGATATTGAGCCGGTTCGAGGTAAGTGGCTTGTCTAACCTTGTGTGGGGGACCTTTCCCTTAGGACATGATCTTTGAATATTTGAATGCCTCGTACGTGAGGTGAAGAGCGCGTACTTGAGCTAATTGTTGTAAACCCGTTTCTACTTGAAGTATTTAAATTGAGATTTCCTGTTTACTTGTTCATTTTAGACTGTAAGTTTATACCTGTGCTAGCTTAGAGACACATGTTTAGCTGGCTTACTTGCTTATTTGTTTAGCTGTACTATTTGTACTCTGTGAAGCATGTTAGGCTAGAATTTACTATTACTTGTCCTGATTTTAGCATATATTCTAAGATTATGGGTTGTTAATGTTGTGTGTTTTAATTTGGGACTACGGGACGGCTTCCCGGGAGATCCCCTGTACTTGAGATATTCTGGACTGAGGGTGTGGGATACGAAGAGATCCCTGGCACATGTGTTTCTATATATATTGGGATACCAAGAGATCCCCGACTTACTTATTGAGGATACCCAGAGATCCTCGGGATACCAAGAGATCCCCGTGTTGATGATTGAGGATACCCAGAGATCCTCGGGATACCAAGAGATCCCCGACTTACTTATTGAGGATACCAAGAGATCCTCGGGATACCAAGAGATCCCCCTGCTATTATTCCTTGTTGAGGGCAGTTTTCCTTGTATTGTTACCTTTGCTTTCTATTACTGTTCTTCCTTATTTACCTGGTTTAGATTCTCGCTGTAGACTTTATTTAAATTGTTTCTGTTATTTCATTATTTATTATGTTATCTCAGTAGGGCCCTGACCTTCCTCGTCACTACCCAATCGAGGTTAGGCTTGGCACTTACTGAGTACCGCTGTGGTGTACTCATGCCTCTTCTGCGCATGTTTTTTTTTTTCATGTGCAAATCCAGGTACTTCCTCCCAGGCGTATCATCCTCGTGGTGGAGAGTCCTAGCTGAGACTTGAGGTATATCTGCTACGTCCGCAGACTAGGAGTCTCTACTCTATTTCGGCTTTAGCAGATAGTTCTTTTCTTTCCTTTCATGTTGTTTAGACATTCTGTTGTAGAGCAGATTACTACATTCTATTAGCCTGTGTTTCCCGTGAGTTTCCGAGTTTTGGGATTTAGTTGTAGACTTCCGCATATTTTTGAGTTGTATAGGCCGAGTGGCCTTATATGCAGTTGTTATTTCCGTATGTTCAGTTTTAATTAATTATTCCGCAAATGTTAATATGTTATTCCGCACTGTTAGGCTTACCTAGTAATAGGAACTAGGTGCCATCACGACATGTTCATGGAGGGTGAACTGGGGTCGTGACAAGTTGGTATCAGAGCTCTAGGTTCATAGAAGTCACGGAACACAGGCCGGTTTATTAGAGTCTCGTTGATCGGTACGGAGACGTCTATGCTTATCTACGAGGGGCTATGTAACTGTTTAGGAAAAAAAATCTTCATTTCATTTGAATTCCTCGTCGTGCGATATTTTTGGACATTAATTCTAAACTTCTGACTTCTATTCTCTCACAGATGGTGAGGACACGTGCTACTCGAGATGATCAGGCACCCGCGCCCCCTACTGCAGCCGCCAGAGGTCGGGGCCGGGGGAGAGGTAGAGGACGCGCACGTGGTGCAGCCAGAGCACCTGCGCGAGCTGCCGCCGAGGTACCACCAGCAGATCCAGCCGGAGCCCAGGCACCTGGCACACCTACTACTGCCACTACTACTCCAGCGCTCCAGGAGACTTTGGCTTAGTTCATGAGCATGTACACCACCTTGGCTCAGGCAGGCCTGCTTCCCATTGCTGCAGCCACATCCCAGGCCGGGGGAGGAGCACAAACTCCCGTCGTCCGCTTTCCTGAGCAGCGAGTGCAGGTTGAGCAGGCTCCCGAGATTATTCCGGCACCTCCTGCAGCGGCAGTTCAGCCCGAGGATGGGTCAGCTGCTTCAGAGGACGAGCAGCGGAGACTTGAGAGGTTCAAGAAGTATGATCCCCCAGTGTTCAGTGGATTAGCATCAGACGATGCCTTGGGATTTCTAGAAGAGTGTCATCGTATTCTTCGCACTATGGGCATAGTGGAGTCCAGCGGGGTTTCTTTCACTGCTTTTCAGCTTCGGGGAGCCGCCTATGATTGGTGGCGGACTTATGAGATAGACAGTCCAGTCGAGGCTGCTACACTGACTTGGACCCAGTTCTCGGATATGTTTATGAGAGAGTTTGTCCCCAGAGTCTCAGGGATGCATGGCGCGCAGAGTTTGAGCATTTGCGCTAGGGTGCTATGACCGTTTCAGAGTATGCTATCCGTTATACCAGGTTGGCCAGGCATGCACCGGCTTTGGTTGCTACAGTTCGGGAGAGAGTTCGCAGGTTCATTAGGGTCTTACTCCACCCATCAGATCTAGCATGGCTCGAGAGTTGGAGATGGACATTCCTTATCAGCAGGTAGTGAGCATTGCTAGGAGGATTGAGGGTATGCTCGCCAGGGAGCGAGGAGAGAGGGAGGCCAAGAGGTCTCGAGAGTCGGGTCACTACTCTGGTGCCCGTACCCCATCAGCAGGTCGTTATGGCAGAGGCTATTTGGGTCGCCCTGTACATTCAGCTCTTCCAGCAGCCGGCAGTACTCCAGCTCCACCTACACCTCAGGAGCCTTATTATGCACCTCCAGTTTCTAGCACGCCTCCTGCGCGGGGTGCTTCCAGAGTTCAGTCCAGCAGACCTGGCCCTAGTCATTCACAGGCACCGCGTCCTCCCAGAGCTTCTTACGAGTGTGGTGATACGCGTCACTTGGTGAGGGATTGCCCTAGACTTGGGAGGAGCGCGCCCCCACAGACTTCTCAGCCATAGCGTGCTCCTTAGGGTTCTCAGGCCATGGTCACAGCTCCAGCTGCTACCCCACCTGCCCAGCCGGCTAGGGGCGGAGGTCGGGGAGATAGAGGTCGCCCTCGCGAGAGGGGCCGGGCCAGATATTATTGTATTCCTGCTCGCACTGAGGCTGTTGCCTCCGACTCCGTCATTACAGGTATTATATTGGTTTGTCACAGAGAGGCATCGGTTCTATTCGATCTGGGCTCTACTTACTCTTATGTGTCTTCTTACTTTGATCCGCATTTGGGTGTGCCTCGGGATTCTTTGAGTGCCCCCGTTTATGTTTCTACTCCTGTGGGAGATTCTCTTGTTGTGGACCGCGTTTATCGGTCATGTTTGGTTACTATTCGTGGTTTTGAGATCGGAGCAGATTTATTGTTACTCGGTATGGTGGATTTTGACATTATTCTAGGCATGAACTGGTTGTCGCCCCATTTTGCTATTCTTGATTGTCACGCCAAGACCGTGACGCTGGCTATGACAGGTATCCCGCATGTTGAGTGGAGTGGTACTTTAGATCACACTCCCAGTAGAGTTATCTCTTTTCTTAAAGCTCAGTGCATGGTTGAGAAGGGGTGTGCCGCGTATTTGGCTTATGTGATAGATGTTAGTGTTGATACCCCTTCTGTTGATTCTGTTCCGGTGGTACGGGATTATCCGATGTATTTCCAGCTGATCTTCCGGGCATGCCGCCTGATAGAGACATTGATTTTGGCATTGATCTGTTGCCGGGCACTCAGCCCATTTCCATTCCTCCGTATCGTATGGCTCCTCCTGAGTTGAAGGAGTTGAAGGATCAGTTGCAGGAATTGCTTGGTGAGGGTTTTATTCGACCCAGTGTTTCACCGTGGGGTGCTCCTATTTTGTTTGTGAAGAAAAGGATGGTTCTATACGCATGTGTATTGACTACCGCCAGTTGAACAAGGTTACAGTGAAGAACCGTTATCCTTTGCCTCGTATGATGATCTGTTTGACCGGCTTCAGGGCGCACAGGTGTTTTCTAAGATTGACTTGCGCTCAGGTTACCATCAGTTGAAGATTCGGGAGCCAGATATCCCGAAGACTGCCTTCAGGACTGGATATGGCCATTACGAGTTCCTCGTCATGTCATTTGGGCTAACCAATGCCCCTGCTGCTTTCATGCATTTGATGCACAGTGTGTTAGGCCATATCTTGACTCGTTAGTGATTGTTTTTATTGATGATATTCTGGTGTATTCCTGGAGTCGGGAAGATCATGAGCAGCACCTGAGGACCGTGCTATAGACCTTGAGGGAGAAAAAGTTATATGCAACGTTCTCAAAATGTGAGTTTTGGCTGAGTGCTGTGGCATTCTTAGGCCATGTGATTTCTAGTGAGGGTATTCGAGTGGATCCGAGGAAGGTAGAGGCCGTGCAGAGTTGGCCCAGGCCGTCATCAGCTACAGAGATTTGTAGTTTCCTTGGCTTGGCGGGTTAGTACCGTCGTTTCGTGGGGGGATTTTCATCGATTGCTGCCCCTATGACTAGATTAACCCAGAAGGGTGCCCCATTTCAGTGGACAGAGGAGTGTGAGGCGAGCTTTCAGAAGCTCAAGACAGCCTTGACTACAGCCCCAATCTTGATGTTGCCTACCGGTTCGGGGTCTTATACTGTCTATTGTGACGCCTCGAGGGTTGGTCTTGGAGCAGTGTTGATGCAAGACGTAGGGTGATTGCCTACGTGTCCAGACAGTTGAAGATACATGAGAAGAATTACCCTGTCCACGACCTTGAGTTAGCTGCCATTGTCCATGCCTTGAAGATCTGGCATCATTATCTATATGGAGTGCTTTGTGAGATCTATGCTGATCATCGGAGTTTGCAGCACTTGCTCAAGCAAAAGGATCTCAATATGTGTCAGAGGAGGTGGTTAGAGCTGCTGAAGGATTAGGACATCACTATCCTGTATCACCCGGGCAAGGCCAATGTGGTGGCGGATGTCTTGAGTCGCCGGGCGGAGAGTTTGGGGAGTCTGGCATACCTACTAGCTTCAGAGAGGCCTATGGCGATGGATGTTCAGGCCTTAGCCAGCCAGTTCGTGAGATTGGATCTTTCGGAGCCCAGTCGGGTTCTAGCTTGGGTGGTTTCCCAGTCTTCCTTATTTGATTACATCAGGGAGCAGCAGTATGATGACCCTCATTTGCTTGTCCTTCGGGACAAGGTTCAGCGTGGAGATGCCAGGGATGTGACCATTGGAGATGATGGAGTATTGAGGATGCAGGGCCGGATTTGTGTGCCCAATGTTGATGGTCTTCGAGAGATGATTCTAGCAGAGGCCCATAGTTCGCGGTATTCCATCCATCCGGGTGCCGCGAAGATGTATCAGGACCTGAGGCAGCACTACTGGTGGAGGCGGATGAAGAAGGATATAGTTGGTTATGTGTCTAGATGCCTCAACTGCCAGCAGGTGAAGTATGAGCACCAGCGCCCGGGTGGGTTGCTCCAGCAGATAGAGATTCCGGAGTGAAAATGGGAGCGCATCACCATGGATTTTATATCTGGACTTCCACAGACCTTGAAGAAGTTTGATTCCATTTGGGTTATTGTGGACCGGCTGACCAAGTGCGCTCATTTTATTCCTGTGTGTACCACTTATTCATCGGAGCGGTTGGCGGAGATTTATATCCGGGAGATCGTCCGTTTGCATGGCATTCCAGTTTCTATCATTTCGGACAGAGGTACTCAGTTTACATCGCGGTTCTGGAGAGCCGTGCAGCATAAGTTAGGTACTCGGGTGGAGTTGAGCACAGCATTTCACCCCCAGACGGACGGACAGTCCGAGCGCACTATTCAGATTCTTGAGGATATGCTCCGTGCGTGTGTGATTGAGTTTGGAGGGTCTTGGGATCATTTCTTGCCACTGGCGGAGTTTGCTTACAACAATAGTTATCAGTCCAGCATTCAGATGGTGCCGTATGAAGCTTTATATGGCAGGAGGTGTAGATCCCCGGTGGGTTGGTTTGAGCCGGGTGAGGCCAAGCTATTGGGCACAGAGTTAGTACAGGATGCATTGGAGAAGGTCAAGACGATTCAGGATAGACTCCGTACAACCCAGTCCAGACAGAAGAGCTACACGGACAGGAAGGTTCGTGATGTTTCATATATGGTCGGTGAGCGGGTTCTGCTTCGGGTCTCGCCTATGAAAGGCGTTATGAGGTTTGGGAAGAAAGGAAAGTTGAGTCCGAGATTTATTGGCCCTTTTGAGATCTTGAGGCGAGTTGGGGAGGTTGCTTACGAGCTTGCCTTACCTCCCAGTTTGGCCGGAGTTCATCCGGTATTTCATGTTTCGATGCTCCGGAGTTATCATGGTGATCCGTCGCACGTGTTGGATTTCAGTTCAGTCCAGTTGGACAAGGATCTATCCTATGTTGAGGAGCCAGTGGCTATATTGGACAGGAAGATCAGGAAGTTGAGGTCAAAGAACATAGCTTCAGTGAAGGTTCAGTGGCGGGGTCAACCGGCTGAGGAGGCAACTTGGGAGACCGAGCAGGATATGCGCAGCAGTTACCCTCATCTTTTCACTACTTCAGGTATGTTCTCTATGCTCGTTCGAGGACGGACGAATGTTTAAGTGTAGGAGGATGTGACGACCCGGCCGGTCGTCTTAAGAATTTACGCCCCGATCCCCCATTAACTGCTTCCCCTAAGTTCATTTCTGCTATTTTGGTTTGCCGGGACGTTCGGTGTTGAGTTTCGGAGAGCTTTGGGACACTTAGTCCCCAAATGAGAGCTTAAGTGTTGAAAAGTGGTCCGTAGTCGGAACAGTGTGAAGACGACCTCGGAATGGAAATCCGATGGTTCCGTTAGCTCCGTTAGGTGATTTCGGGGTTGGGAGCGTGTTCCGAATGTATTTTGGAAGTCCGTAGCTCATTTAGGCTTGAAATGCCGAAGTTTGAATTTTATAAGTTTCCGGTCCGATAGTGAGTTTCTGATCCGAGGGTCGGATTGGAATTCTGGAAGTTACAGTAGTTCCGTCATGTCATTTGGGATGTGTGTACAAAATTTCAGGTCATTCGGACGAGGTTCGGACAGGTTTTTGATCGAAAGCGTGTTTTGTTGGAAATTGAAGATCTTAGGCTTGAATCCTTGATTAATTCGGGTTTCCGGCATTGTTTTAGGTGTCTTTAAGATTTGTACAAGTTTGAATAAGGTATTAGGTGGTATTGGTGCTTTTGGTTGAGGTCCCGGGGGACTCGGAATAATTTCGGGTGGTTAACGGATGAATTAAAAATTCGAATTTGGGACTAGAATTTGGGTTTTGAGTGGGCATTTGACCTTGGGAGATTTTTATATGGTTAGACTCGTGAGAGTACGAGGGTTCTGAAAATGTGAAAAATTATTCGATTCCGAGGCGTTAGCCTGAATGGCATTTTGGTCATTTCACCTAATTTTACGTCGTAGCTTTGAATTTAATAGCAAAACCAGGTATTTGATGTTATTTACAATGTGTAATTGAATTGAATAGATTTGAGCCATCTGGAGTCGGATACTCGTGGCAAGAGCGTGGTTTCTAGTTGATATTGAGCCGGTTCGAGGTAAGTGACTTGTCTAACCTTTTGTGGGGGACCTTTCCCCTTAGGACATGATCTTTGAATATTTAAATGCCTCGTACGTGAGGTGACGAGCGCGTACTTGAGCTAATTGTTGTAAACCCATTTCTACTTGAAGTATTTAAATTGAGATTTCCTGTTTACTTGTTCATTTTAGACTGTAAGTTTATACCTGTGCTAGCTTAGAGACGCATGTTTAGCTGGCTTACTTGCTTATTTGTTTAGCTGTACTATTTGTACTCTGTGAAGCATGTTAGGCTAGAATTTACTATTACTTGTCCTGATTTTAGCATTTATTCTGAGATTATGGGTTGTTGTTGTTGTGTGTTTAATTTGGGACTACGGGACGGCTTCCCGGGAGATCCCCTGTACTTGAGATATTCTGGACTGAGGGTGCGGGATACCAAGAGATCCATGGCGCATGTGTTTCTATATATATTGGGATACCAAGAGATCCCCGGCTTACTTATTGAGGATACCCAGAGATCCCCGACTTACTTATTGAGGATACCCCGAGATCCTCGGGATACCAAGAGATCCCCGACTTACTTATTGAGGATACCAAGAGATCCGCCGGCTATTATTCCTTGTTGAGGGCAGTTTTCCTTGTATTGTTACCTTTGCTTTCTATTATTGTTCTTCCTTATTTACTTGGTTTAGATTCTCGTTGTAGACTTTATTTAAACTGCTTCCGTTATATCATTATTAATTATGTTTTATCTCAGTAGGGCCCTGACCTTCCTCGTCACTACCCAACCGAGGTTAGGCTTGGCACTTACTGAGTACCGCTGTGGTGTACTCATGCCTCTTCTGCGCATGTTTTTCATGTGCAGATCCAGGTACTTCCTTCCAGGCGTATCATCCTCGTGGTGGAGAGTCCTAGCTGAGACTTGAGGTATATCTGCTACGTCCGCAGTCCAGGAGTCTCTACTGTATTCCGGCTTTAGCAGATAGTTCCTTTCTTTCCTTTCATGTTGTTTAGACATTTTGGTGTAGAGTAGATTACTACATTCTATTAGCCTGTGTTTCCCGTGAGTTTTCGGGTTTTGGGATTTAGTTGTAGACTTCCGCATATTTTTGAGTTGTATAGGCCGAGTGGCCTTATATACAGTTGTTATTTCCGTATGTTCAGTTTTAATTAATTATTCCGCAAATGTTAATATGTTATTCCGCACGGTTAGGCTTACCTAGTAGTAGGAACTAGGTGCCATCACGACATGTTCATGGAGGGTGAACTGGGGTCGTGACATTAAGCTCCACAAATAAATTTTTCTTTCCACAAATATGACTACTTGCACCGGAGTCAAGGTACCATTTGTTCGTTTCCATACTTTCTTCTCCTTTGCATGCAAGAAGTAGAGTGGCATCTTCATCTTCTTTTTTGCTCTCCACAAAGTTGTTTTTCTCCTCCGAATTATCTTTACATTCCCAGGAAAATGTCCAAATTTATGACAAGTATAACATTCAACATTCGATTTGTCATACCTTCCTTGATTTTGTCTCCATCCTTTGCCTCTTCCACGACCTCTTCTTTGACTATAGTCTGGCTTTTATTGTCTCTATTTGGTGGTTGACTACCACCTCTTCCTCCTCTACCACGACCTCTTCCATTTCCACGACCTCTTTGTTGCGAACCACGCCTTTCATCTTTCTCCTTGAAGGAAAGTTTTGCTTGCAATTCCTTTTCAACCGATTCTTCTTTCGGTATCTTCAATTTTTCTTCATGGGCTTGCAAAGAACTCGAAAGTTCATCTATGGTCATGGTTTTCAAATCTTTGGACTCTTCAATAGCAACAACAATATAATCAAATTTTGAATCAAGGGATCGTAGTATTTTTGCAACGACCCTATCATCCTTCAACTCTTCACCATATCTTTTCATTTGATTGACAATAGCCAAAACTCTTGAAATGTAATCTGAAGCAGATTCATTTTCTTTCATATGCAATGATTCAAACTCTCCTCTTAAGGTCTGGAGACGAACCTTTTTCACTTTGTCCAAACCTTTAAAGGAAGTTCGAAGAATGTCCCATGCTTGCTTGGAGGTTGTCGCATTTGCAACCTTCTCGAACATCTTGTCATCCAAACCTTGATGGATGAGAGTGAGTGCCTTTTGATCTTTCTTATTTTTGGTTGCGGCATCTTCCGCTTCATCAACTCCAGACTCTACCGGTTCCCAAACATCATAGGCACCAAGCAAGGCCTTCGTTCGAATACACCAATTCCCATAGTTCTCTTTTGTGAGCATAGGAACTTGGAATGGTGTTCCATTAGTGTTTGTCATCTTTTCTCCAAGTTTGGTTGTCTCTCAACACACCGGCTCTGATACCAAATGTTAGAAATTTTTGGGAGAGCAAGACAACTAACAAACACTCAAAACTCACTATTAGAGAGGTGGAGGAAAGGATGATTTTTATTCAACTACACTTTCTCCAAATTGCTAGCATACATGGGTGCTTATAGTAGAACTCCTACATGTATCTAGCCTAAACTTCATGTGTACATATTAATTAAGTGCCCGTTTGAATTGGCTTATTTTAAGTGCTTTTAAGCCAAAATAACTTTTTACCATTTTGTAGTGTTTGGATAGAGTAAAAAAATGCTTTTAAGCACTTATTTTTAAGCTAAAATGACAAAAATAAGCCAAAAGCCAAAAGCTACAATTCCTAACTTATGGCTTAAAAGCCACTTAGATTAAGCCCATCCAAACGGGCTCTAAGTCCACACATGTACACACTAGTCCATACATGCCTACTCTAGTTCACACAAATTCACACATGTCCGCACCTCACTATTTTCTAACTATATGTACGAAAACATTAAATTAATGTAAATAAATCTAAACAAATGTGGACAAATAGAAACAAGTTTATTACTATTTTTAACACATAATACAGTCGATACAACTCTAACTGTTACAAGCAGTTTTATTGAAAATTTAATGATACCCAGAAGGTGGAGGACTTCCATATCCTGGTGAGCTAGGGGGAGGTTGGTAAGTGGGTGTTGGTGGAGGTAAGCTAGGGGGTGGTGTAGGTAAGCTAGGGGGTGGTTGGTAAGTGGGGGTTGGTGGCGGTAAGCTAGGGGGTGGTTGGTAAGTGGGGGTTGGTGGCGGCAACTTTGGCACTGGAGAAGGTATTGGAGTAGGTTTATAAACGGGAGAAGGAGATGGCAAACTTGGTGTAGGTTTGTGAATAGGAACATGAGGAGGTATTTTTGGTGGAGGTGAGTATACAGGAGGAGGTAGTGGTGGACTTGGTAGAGGTGAATATACCGGGGTGGGAGGTTGTGGACTTGGTAGAGGAGGTGAGTAAATGGGAGTAGGTGGTGGGCTTGGAGGAGGAGGTGAGGGATAATGGTATACAGGAGGAGGAGGTAATTGTGGGGTTGGCGGAGGTGAATACACTGGTGGTGGAGGTGAGTAGACAGGAGTAGGTGGTGGACTTGATGGAGGTGAATATACTGGTTTAGGAGGCACTGGTCTTGGTGGAGGTGAGTAGATAGGAGGTGGTGGTGGACTTGGTGGAGGTGAGTAGACAGAAGCAGGTGGTGGGCTTGGTGGAGGTGAATATACCGGTTTAGGAGGTAGTGGACTTGGTGGAGGTGAGTAGGCAGGAGCGGGTGGTGGGCTTGGTGGAGGTGAATATACAGGTTTAGCGGGCGGTGGACTTGGTGGAGGTGAGTAGACAGGAGCGGATGGTGGAGTAGGTGGTGGACTTGGGAGAGGTGAATATATTGGTGGTGGAGGTGAGTAGACAGGAGCAGGTGGTGGACTTGGTGGAGGTGAGTAGACAGGAGCCGGTGGCCGGATTGGTGGAGGTGAATAGATAGGAGTGGGTGGGGTTGGAGGAACAATTGGAGGCTTGTGAATAGGTGGAGGTTTCACTGGAGGCTTATAAACAGGCGGCTTGACAATTGGAGGTTTGTGGATTGGAGGGATTACTGGCGGTTTGTAAACAGGAGGGGAGCTAATAGGTGGACTATAGACAGGAGGCTTATGAGTAGGAGGTGGTTTTTCAATAGGCGGATTCAATGGAGGACTGTAACTTGGTGGAGACACTGGGGTGGGTGGTGTTTCTACTGGTGGAGGAGATACTGGTATAGGTGGTTTTTCTACTGGCGGAGGATTGTAAACCGGTGGAGGTGGATTCTCGACTTGCGGTGGCGTGTAAACCGGAGGAGGTGACACTGGTATAGGTGGATTTTCTACTGGGGGAGGTGATACTGGTATAGGTGGATTCTCGACTGGAGGAGGATTGTAAACCGGTGGGGGTGACACTGGTATAGGTGGTTTCTCTAGTGGTGGAGGCTTGTAAACGGGCGGTGGAGATGGCGGAGTTTGAACAGGTGGTGGAGATGTAGGAGGTTGATGATAAGTTGAAGCTGGTAGCAGTTTCAATAGTGATCTTCTATAGACCTTTGGTTGATGATTATTTGCATAAGACACCTTCTGAGAGGCCCTATATGCTGGAGAAGGATGTTTAGGTACGTTTGAAGGTTTTCTCGAGGGAGTTCCATAGGTGGAAGATGAAGGTTGTGGTGGTGTATATACATGTGCAGGCTTATTATGCATTGAAAGAGATGCTCTGTATATATGCGAACTCGAGGTTGATGGTGGCAGAAGTGATGGAGCGAAATTGTTGTCCGCAGCAACTTTATTGCTAACCCCAGAACAAAGGTAACTGGATCTTGCGCGCTCCTCGTACTTCTTGGAACCGTCTCCATTCTGTTGACCTACAAAAACAGAAGAAGAGAAGCAGGAGGAAGGAGAAGAAGAAACAAGATTCAAGCTGTCAACACCAGAGAAGAAGAACACAAGAAAAAACAGAGAAACAGAGAATGACTTGTTGAATGGAGTCAATGGGTTTTTCATTGTATGAAAGCAGACTTAAATGATGACAACTATAATGAACATTTCTTCACAGTATTACTGTGATTGAGTACAGAAGTGAAGGTGATAAACCTGAGATTTTATAGTAGAGAACTTGAGAGACTATTATCAGTTACAAATTTCGTGTCAAGATCAAGAAGGTTTTAGCATTGGATTTTCTGCATGGACTAAAGCTCTGTGAAGACGAATGTCACATTTCCATGGTGGGAAAAGTAACTTTGAAATTTGCCTAGTTTTCTTTGTAGTAATGAATGAGGTAATAGGTTGGTTAGATGGAGATAACAAGGTAATAAAGGCATTCAGCAACCTTTAGCTTGGAGATTAGCGTTGCTTTAGCCTTTAGTAGAGTCGTAATGCTTTTGAATTTTCTTGAATTAAATGAAGTTAAAGCTTTTGACATTTCTTGAGTTAAATGAAGTTAAATCTTTAAATCAAATCTGAGAGAGTTTCTTGAGTTCTGAGGTAAGGGGTGGTAAACTGTACGGAGTACATCTCTTTTGCTTTCAAAACTAGAAATTGGTATTTCATATTTAATGTACTATGCTTCTTTAGTAAACTTGTTATTTATATCTAGGGCTGCTTATCGGGCGGATTGGGCGGTTATTTACTCTTAACGATTTGGCTTATCGGTTATCGGTTTTTAAATGTATTAATCCGCTAGCCACCCGATAAGATATCGGGCAGATTGGTATCGGTTTAGCTATTATCGGGCGGTTATCGGATGGTTATCGGTTTAGTTTCAGTTGATTGAAACTTAACATACTTCAACACAGTGTTGGGGAGTACATCTCCGAAACAACAATATAGTCAACATTTCTCATATATATATATATCAACTAAATTACACCATGAGGCCATATTACTAGAATCAAATACTGGATATCAAATACTTCTTTTATCTTCTCATACTACATTCAAGTGGATGGTAAGGGATTGAGAAGTGTACAATAGAATACATCAACAATATCATTTGAACAGATTTCTTACTGTTTAAGACGATGACAAACTGTTAAAAAACAAAAAAAACAACTTGGTTAAGATTGAACCTAATGTGTAAAGTGTAAATGTTAATAGTTTAATGGGAAAATGCATAAGTACCCCCCTGACCTATACCCGGATTCCCAACTACACACTTTTTCTTTGCGGGAATCCTATTACCCTTCTAAACTTATTTTAAATGTAATTATTTGCACCCTTAACGCTGACAACCAAACTCTTGGCAAGTGGTGAGCTACACGCGCCCCCACATGTATTTTTAGTACTTTTTTTATTCTTTCTTCTTTTTCTTATCCTTTTTTTCTTATTTCTTATTATTCTCATTTTTCTTGGTTATTTCATTCTCTTTCTTTTTGTTTTGGTCACCGGCGGCATAAAATGGTGCTCGTCGGAATTTCACAAATACCATTTTTTTTCCGGCGACAGATTTTTATCCCGATCTAAGTGTGTTTTATTTTATATATATATAAATTTTTCTTGAAAGCATAATTTATGTGTGGGAGGAAGAGAAAAAGAAACAAAAATGAATATAAGCTGAGAAAATTTTTTCCAGTTAAAATTTCAATAAATCATTTTTTTTCCGGCGTGGGAAGGTTTTTCGATGATGAATTTTTCCCCCCAAATCTGAGTGTATTTTGCTTTGCTTATGAATAGATCTTTTTGAGAGTTTAATTTGTGTGTGAAAAAAAAATGGAAGAAAAACGGTTAGACAAAGTCGCCGGTGAATGAATATCCGCCGGAATTAGAGAAGAAACAAAAAAAAAAAGTAAAAGAAAAAAGACAAAGACAAAGAAAAAGGAAAAGGAAAAAAAAGTAAGAAAAAATGGTAAAAAAGAATAAAAAATAATCTGAAAATCGTTTTTTCTTGCTTCTCACTGTCCTTTGGGAGAGTGAAATACACACACTCTGCCATGTCAGCGTTAAGGGTGCAAATAATACTATTTAAAATAAGTTTAGGGGGTAATAGGATTCCCGCAAAGAAAAAGTGTGTAGTTGGAAATCCGGGTATAAGTCAGGGGGTTTTATGTATTTTCCCTAGTTTAATACAATTAATGGTCTCCAGTGGGGAAGGGATTAGGATTTAGGAGAATACACGCGTCAAAGAGACTCAATGGCCAATTAGATACTTCCAAGCAATCTGTACAATTCACTTTGCACTTCGTACAATTGTCCAGAGTAGTAATATGGATAAAAATAAATTATATATATATATATATATATACTAGTTTCTCGGCACGTGCATTGCACGTGTGTACCGAGTCATGAAGTACACATTTTATAAAAATAATATCAGTATTATTAAAACAAATCGGAGTAAATAATAATACCGAAAGAATAAAGTACAAAAAATTCAACTAAAGACCATTCTTTCAAGAAATTCAATACTCACTTGGCAAGGAATACACACAAGGATTTAAAGAAATTAAGAAACCAGTATGTTTGAGGAGTAAAACCCGTATGTCCAGATTGATTCTATCAACAAAGTATTCCGATTCACCTTGCAAATAAGAATCAATATTTTATGTGGTAAAGGAAATACAGAAGGTTGACCAAGCATCAATTTAGCCCAAGTAACTCTACAATATACATCAAGTTGAACACTCTTATAATAGAGCCGAGCCTATCCGAAATCAAAAAGGTCATCTCTGTAAATGAAGTAGCAACTGTTTAGCTCAAATGAAGACCATCATCATATGTTGAATCAAAGAAACTAATAGATCTAAAGATTAGCGGCTTACTAATTAAGGTTTTCTTCCATACAACCCTTCTGAATTGCATAGGCACTTCACTTGGAAATCAATTACATAAGAGTACTTTCAAGAAGTTAAAATTATTAGAATAGCAAGTATCTTCCACTTACCAAGTGAGGTTCTGTCTCAGTAAATGCAGATTTCTACAATATGTTTTAGGAGCTAACACAACTATCACTATTAAATGTGTAACGACCCGACCGGCTGTTTTGACCCCTAGCGCATCGTTCAGCAGTCTGAGGCCATGAGCAGCTTCGTTTCAGGTATTATGATTTGTACGCGTGGTCGGGATTGGATTTCGGGAAGTTCAGAGTTGATTTGGGAAGAGAATTCTCATTTTGGAAGCTTAAATATAACGACCCGACTGGTCGTTTTGCCTTTTAGAACCCCGTTCCCTTAAATAAAACTTTCCGTGCTTGCTTTAGCTAATTTATGACTTGCGAGAACGGTTAGTTCGGGAGTTGGAAGAGTTTTGAGTGAAATATGTCCAATTGTTTCTTTAGGATTCTCTTAAAAGACCAAGTTTGACCTCGGTCAACTTGTTGGGAAAACGGACCCGGACTCGTGATTTGACGGTCCCGGAGGGTCCGTGGAAAAATATGGGACCTGGGCGTATGCCCGAAATCGAATTCCGAGGTCCCTAGCCCGAGTAATGAATTTTTTATTGAAAATTGTTAAATCTAAATCCTAAGAGTTTAATAAAGAGGAAAAATGCTTGATCATATTGGTATCGGGCCCGTATGTTGGTTCCGGAGCCCGGTACAGGTTCGGTATAATATTTTAGTCTTGTCTGTGGAATTTGGTGAGAAACGGGACTGATTTGACGTGATTCGGACGTCCCGTTGAAAAGATAGGAATTTGGATGTTCTTAAGGATCTCATGCGTTTTGGTGTTGAATCCGTGGTTTTAGGTGTTATTTCGGCGATTTGATTGCTTGAGCAAGTTTGTGCAATGTTGTAAGGAAACTGTCGATGATGATTCATTTATCTCATTGCGTGAAATAGGAGATATTAATGTGTGTAACTGCAAGGGTTGCTCCGTTGAGGAAGAGGAAGGTCTGCATGAGGCATCACATTGTGGTTCTAAAGGGAGATGGTGGTGGATACATGACAGCACTTGGACATTGATAGGAGCAATAGTATGTGTTGACTAGTGGGCATCGTAGCATCATTCGTAGCCTCAAATGGGAACACATGTTAATCAAATATAACATGACGTGAGACATAAAACTTTGCAGAACATGGATCAAAATGCTTGTAACCTTTATGAATCTTACTATAGCCTAAGNTTTTAAAAACGGGACTTAGGGCATTTATTTCATTTTAACTCTACACTTGGGCGATTTTGGAGCTTTCAAAGAGGGGAATTCAACATAGCATTGTGAGCTTGTGATCGTTCGGCTCCGAATTGAGGGATTGGGCTGGTTTTTGATATTGGAAGTGCGCTTTGGAGCGAGGTGAGTCTCCTTTCTAACCTTGTAAGAGGGAATTGTCCCCATAGGTGAATTAATTGGTTATGTGCTCCTATTTGTGGGGGCTACATACGCACGAGGTGACGAGAGTCCGTGCGTAGCTACTATCATGCTATTGTCCGGGTAGTCTAGGACCCAAAAGCATGCTATACTTGGATTAATTGTAAACTTATTGACAGCCCGAATTGCTTAACCCACGTCGAATTACTAAATAAATTTCAAAATAGATTAAGCTTCTTTTCTTAAATTGTTAAAAGAGAAAGTGGCTTTTATTGAATAAATATTCCCCGATAAATTCTTAATTGGCTATATGAGCATGTATTTCTATGTGTGCCTGCGTCGCATGTATGATTCGCAAGCAGGGTGATTGTTTATTTTGTGTTGACCGCGTCGCATGGATAGTTCGCGAGCGGGGTAATAGAAGCATCTATGGTTCGCGCCGTTCGACCCTCGGCAGTGCACAATTTATTTTCTGTTGGAGCGGGCTGTATGCCTCAGCATGGTTTGCGCATGCTTGTATTGCTGTCTTGAACTTATTAAAGTTCTTATTGCCTCTTCCTGGCTTGAGAATATTTGGATAAATAATGAAAAGGAATTTTTGAAAATTTCCTATAAAAGAAATAATTGTTTACTTTTTTCCTTCTATTGGATTAAAATCATGTTTATAGGAATCCACAATTTCGTGTATTATTGACATCACATTATTGGACCCTTAGTAAGTGTCAAAGTCGACCTCTCGTCTCTACTTCTTCGAGATTAGACGGGATACTTACTGAGTACACGTTATTTTTGTACTCATACTACACTTCTGTGCATTTTTGTTGCACAGGCTCATGTGTTATTAGTGGCCTACTGGGCGTAGCAGCACGGACGATACTTGGACTAGGTGAGTTGCATTATTCGAGGCGGCCCGCAGCTAGTATAGTCCCTTCCAGTGTATTGTATTTACTTTCTGTCCACTGTATTGCGGACGGATATTGTATTTTATTTCCTTCTTAGTAGATGCTCATGCGCTTGTGACACCGGGTTCTGAGATGGTTATAGGATTGTTCAATATTAAGTTTATTAAAGACTTCATGGTTATTCCTGTAAAGTTCGTTATTTGTTATTTGATGTATAAAGGAAAATGATTTCAGCAAATACTAAAATTGGAGTTTAATTAAGTATTTGGTTGGCTTGCCTGACAGCGGTGTCCGGCGCCATCACGACCCTTAGTGGATTTTGGGTCGTGACAACATGGTATCAGAGCACTAGGTTCCTAGGGTCTCACGAGTCATGAGCAAGTCTAGTAGAGTCTCGCGGATCGGTACGGAGACGTCTGTACTTATCCTCGGGAGGCTGCAAGACTGTTAGGAGTACTTCCCTTCTTGATTCCTTATCGTGCGATTTGATCCTTGGAGGCGTATGCCTTTAATTCATTCCTACTCAATCTTACGCGACGCGAGCCGCTTGTTATAAAACGAAAATTGAAGAACCATTATGGTACTACAGATGTGATACGGGATGTTTCTCCCGGTATAGCTGATCGGATTATTATAGTCGCTTTATGGAAGAATATTTTATTGTTTTAGCCCAGCAGCGGTACTTTTGAGGGCTCTGAGGCTAGGCACAAGTTGACATGATGCTTATGAAATATTGTTCCGCAGTATTGATATGGTGGTAGGACATTTGCCTACTTGTCGAGGCGTTGAATGACTTGATGGGAAGTTTACTCAGTGCATGATTTAGAGATTCAGGATTTTATTCCCGGCGGGGAAAAGGCAATCGGGCTGAGGATGTTCAGGTTTGGGTTGATGGGGTAACGGGACT
The DNA here is from genome assembly GCF_001879085.1 of Nicotiana attenuata. Taxonomy (NCBI): domain Eukaryota; kingdom Viridiplantae; phylum Streptophyta; class Magnoliopsida; order Solanales; family Solanaceae; genus Nicotiana; species Nicotiana attenuata. Next base: position 62,550 of record NW_017672601.1, read on the forward strand.
TGGTATTTGTGAGCGTGGTCGAGTTTTTCTTCTATGATGAGGTGTCATTGTCCTTATTGAACGTACTAAGCTCGCCGATGTTATGACCTTCTACAATTCGCCTTTGGGGCAAGCTATTGTTAAATAGTATTGAAAATGGCGCTGTCAGTTATCGCAGGGTGCGATAGTTCAGGATTGAATCGGTGTTTCTAATGTCGACGGCTCGAGAAAGATGATCTTCAGAAAGGTTTAAAGTTAGTAGCGATGGTGGGTACAAGTGCTACGAAGATAGATTTTATTAAGGCAACAACTGAGCAGCAAAGGATGAGAAAGATATGTGGGAAGTGTCAGGCGGTGACTAAAATTTCTAGAAGGTCGAGTATAAGAGGCCAAGGTCGAGTAGTTGGCTAAAGGGGTGAGTTTCGCCAAAGTGGGAGAGTTGGAGTGATTTGGGAATTTTAGTGATTGGTGGTTTGGGCCTACGGATTTAATTTGAAGTATGGGCTTTTATGCGACAGGAGAGTTGATATAATGGGAAGGAGTTGCTTGAATGAAGAAGGATACAATATAACTTTGAATTGGAAGAATGTTGTCGCACATTTAATTGATGTCCACGAGGGATGAATGGACTTGTGCAGCTGGAGAGTGAGCTCGGACTCAGGATGGGTTATTGATGTCGTAGTGATTGTACTCCGTGCAGCAACGTTGGAAGATGTCGGGGAGTGATTTCCACAGGTGGGTTATTCCTGTGAGCAGTTTAGCGGCCGCGTGGTTGGCAAGGCTTCTGCGAAGAATTCTATTGGTTATACAGCGAAGTGATCGGTCGTGCGAATGTTGTTGATGGTTCAGAGTATAAAAAGGGGGTTTCTACAGTAAGATATCGAGAATTTTGGCGGTTGATTGCGCAAGGTTATGTCAATAAGAGATAAAGAATCCTGGTGAACTCCAGAGTTGTGTAATAGTGGCTTCGAGCTAAGTGGGAGAGCCTCACTGCCTATGATTGGGTTGCATGGTTAACTACTTGCGAGGTTTCTGGTTATTAGCATATTGATGGGCTATTTCATCTACGGGAAAAGACCATAAGTGGTCATGTGAGCAAAGGAATGATTAAAGGTGTGCTATCGTTGGCCTTATTGGCCCATGTTCAGACTTAGGGAGGGATTCAGGATTGTGCTTTGTAAAGATGCGGGTTCCAAGGGAAGTGATTCTGCCAGGTGCTTCACCAAGAGGGTATTCATATGCTAGAAGAGTTATGGAATTGATTATATTCGGGGCCAAGTCAGAGCTGGGTGGATCTCAACAACGGTCCTAGTGAATTCAAAGATAAAGTGTGATGCCTAATGACTTCGAGCCTATAGGTACGGTTAAGAATCAAGCTTGATAGCAGCCTATGAGAAGAGGCACAGAATGTTCTATGATGTTTTAACTTGCGATGTAGCAAGTGGGAGGTACGAAATGGTTCGTGGGATTTGAGACAACATGGTCTCATGATTCAGGGTCACTCGGGATGAGTGCGGATGGAGTGTGTTAAGTGTTGAATGGGGTTATCATTGTTTCTATGGCAATCAAGGACAAATTGGAAGAAGAGGGATTGGTTAGCCATAGTCGAATGGGCATGTTGCTGGTAATGATCAGTTCTTTCAGTGTGATCAAGTTATGCAAGTGAATTGTGACGATGCGTGCGAGGCTTGTCGGCCGCCGTAGTTAGTGTTATTCAGAAAGTATTCTACCGTTGTGACCTGTTATGTGGAGGTGGATCCCGGAAGGGCTATGGTGGTTTAGACCACTACTTAGAGATTTGCATATTCTACGGTCATGAGAATTCACCTGTGTGTTGCTATGGTCCTCTTGAAGTGAGTTAAGTGTAATGTTTTATATGATGAAGTGTTAATCTAACAGTGGTTCCGAAGCTATGATGAAAAACGAGTTCTATCGTATATTGGCATGTTGGGTGCAGTGGGTGGTATGGAATTTGAAGAGAAGATCAAGGTAGCAGTTCGGTGTTGACAAGGATGTCACGAGCTCGGATGAGCAGGAAAGGAGTTTCGATGTTTAAGGTAAGTTGGTATTGTCTTCAGCGTCACCTGAGATCGGTGTTTTGTAAAATGGGCTTTGCATCCTGGTTAATGATTCTTGATCGCTTTTCAGCGTTAGTGCGGCCGGTGGTTTGGAGGTACAACCCAGTTATTTGTTATGGTAGGTTGTGGGGGTGTGTCCCACAGAAAGATTGTATAAGTGTGGCAGGTAGTCACTGGATTGATTAAAGATTTAAACCAAGTATGAGGGTTGTGATGATATCGTTGATTTGAGAATATATGCCTGGAGGGCACTCAGTTTATTGGGTTGTGGACTGCGGAGGATTTCTCCTGTTGTGATGGTTGTTCTTGTGTGTTATGAGAAAAGAGAAGTTAGTATGGACCTTTGAAGGGTTATTGTCCTAGTTTGGTACGGTCAGGGTCGACTTGAGGTCGGTGGATGGATTTAAATGTAAATATGGGCTCTATATCAGGCCAGATGTGTTCATTTCAACACAACGCTCCTTAATGGAAGAGTAGTCGGGGTGTTATTTTGTTATCAGCTATTTCATGTAATGACGTATTGCGCCGTGCGAGCTGTGAGACGGCTTGGTGAATTCCTTGTGTGTTGAGGCTCCGCATAGAGATGATGTTATATGAGCAGGATGGCTTTTGAGATTTCAAATCGTATATCGCACCTCAGTTGTGCTTGAGTTTTGTGGCTTCTGGCGCTATATGTCTGCCCAGGGATGGAATTATGCACTTAGTGTGCTTGTGACCAATATTCGGTATATTATTGAAACGAGCAATCTAGCTCGGTGCGTATCTCCTTATGCGAGTTTATGGGTGGATCGGGTGGCACGCCGCCATGATTATGTTGTTCGGATCGGGTTGCGCGCCACAACAGTGTGAAGCTGAGTACAGATCCCTGTATCTGCTTTTATGTGTTTTGTTTCCTATTTTATGAGGAAAGCTTATATTAGCTATGTGCCCGTGTCGCATGTATGATTCGCGAGCGGGGTGTCTGTTTAATTGAGTCGACCGCGTCGCATGTATGATTCGCGAGCGGTGTAGTTGAATTTCCTTCTCAAAGTTTGCTTTCCTATATATCGTGTTCGATATGGTAGCCTATTGGCACATTGTAGCATCATATGGGATTTTTGGTCATGTCGGGGTGGCTTATTGCCTGAGCAGTTTGTACTGGGTGAGACGAGATCATTGAATTCGAGATCAGTGTAATCTGATTATATGAAGTATATTAAGGAACCAAGACCATTATTCGGTTCAGAATGAGGTGAGGGTTCTTGTCAGGAGTATAGACCAATGATTTGTTGATTCAGCAATTTGTTATGAAATTCTACGCCTATGTTCCATCGTGGCGGTATTGTAAGAGTTAGAGTAAGATCTATGCATATCATGAGGTGCGTTGTAAGCATCAGAGTCATGGAATTTCGACTAAATTGATCAGAGAATGTTATTGTGGTCATATGAGTAAAATGGTGCAAAGTGAGAATTCAGCCAAGGTATGCAATCACGTCTTGGTACTGTGTGTAGTGATCGATATGATGAGCGTATGTTGGAAACAGGCCTAGCATAGAATTCCGGATGTGGAATTGGGCTCTAAGGCTTATTTGCTTGAATAAAAGGAAATATCTTCAGAATTGATCGAGCTAATATGCTCAACTGAGTTGTGGCAGCACGGGAAGGTGCACGAGGTGTTAAACAGTGATTTCACACTACTTCAGTGCAGTTCTCAGCACGTTCGAGGACGAACGTATGTTTAAGTGGGAGAAAATGTAACGACCCGATTGGTCGTTTTGAGCCCTAGCACGTCGTTCAGCAGTTTGAGGCCATGAGCAGCTTCGTTTCAGGTATTATGACTTGTACGCGTGGTCGGGATTGAATTTCGGGAAGTTCAGAGTTGATTTAGGAAGAGAATTATCATTTCGGAAGCTTAAATGTAACGACCCGACTGGTCGTTTTGCCTTTTGGAACCCCGTTCCCTTAAATAAAACTTCCCGTGCTTGCATTAGCTAATTTACGACTTGCGGGGACGGTTAGTTCAGGAGTTGGAAGAGTTTTGAGTGAAATATGTCCAATTAATTCTTTAGGATTCTCTTAAAAGACCAAGTTTGACCTCGGTCAACTTGTTGGGAAAACGGACCCGGACTCGTGATTTGACGGTCCCGGAGGATCCATGGGAAAATATGGGACCTGGGCGTATGCCCGGAATCAAATTCGAGGTCCCTAGCCCGAGTAATGAATTTTTATTGAAAATTGTTAAATTGAAATCCTAAGAGATTAATAAAGAGGAAAAATGCTTGATCATATTGGTATCGGGCCCGTATGTTTGTTTCGGAGCCCGGTACAGGTTCGGTATAATATTTTAGTCTTGTTTGTGAAATTTGGTGAGAAACGGGACTGATTTGACGTGATTCGGACGTCCGGTTTAAAACATAAAAATTTGGATGTTCTTAAGGATCTCATGCGTTTTGGTGTTGAATCCGTGGTTTTAGGTGTTATTTCGGCGATTTGATTGCTTGAGCAAGTTTGTGCAATGTTGTAGGACTTACGTGAGTGTTCGGAGTGGAGCCCCGAGGGCTCGGGTGAGATTCGGGCATGGTTGGAGGTAGAAAAACACACCAGTTTTTCTGGTATTTTTGCTGCTGCTGCTGCAGCTCTCGCAATTGCGAGATGGTCATCGCAATTGCGAACTCGCAATTGCGAGGTTGGCATCGCATTTGGGAATTAGGCCGGCTGGGGCAGTGGTCGCATTTGCGACTTTTTGCTTTGCATTTGCGAACCCAGCAGGGTCCGCATTTGCGACCCCTCCATCGCATTTGCGATCAAGGCAGAAAAGGGCCCAGTTCGCATTTGCGAACGTATTGTCGCAATTGCGACTTCGCCTTTGCGAGCCTGGTGTCGCAAATGTGACATCAGAAGCCTGGCAATAGCTTTTAAAACGGGACTTAGGGCATTTATTTCATTTTAACTCAACACTTGGGCGATTTGGAGCTTTCAAAGAGGGGAATTCAACATAGCATTGTGAGATTGTGATCGTTCGGCTCCGAATTGAGGGATTGGGCTGGTTTTTGATATTGGAAGTGCGCTTTGGAGCGAGGTGAGTCTCCTTTCTAACCTTGTAAGAAGGAATTGTCCCCATAGGTGAATTAATTGGTAATGTGCTCCTATTTGTGGGGGCTACATACGCACGAGGTGACGAGAGTCCGTGCGTAGCTACTAT
>NW_017672601.1:67959-133649 GCF_001879085.1 Nicotiana attenuata
ATAAATTCTTAATTGGCTATCTGAGCATGTATTTTTATGTGTACCTGCGTCGCATGTATGATTCGCGAGCAGGGTGATTGTTTATTTTGTGTTGACCGCGTCGCATGGATAGTTCGCGAGCGGGGTAATAGATGCATCTATGGTTCGCGCCGTTCGACCCTCGGCAGTGCACAGTTTATTTTCTGTTGGAGCGGGCCGTACGCCTCGGCATGATTTGCGCATGCTTATATTGCTGCCTTGAACTTATGAAAGTTGTTATTGCCTCTTCCTGGCTTGAGAATATTTGGATAAATAATGAAAAGGAATTTTTGAAAATTTCCTATAAAAGAAATAATTGTTTACTTGTTTCCTTCTATTGGATTAAAATCATGTTTATAGAAATCCACAATTTTGTGTATTATTGACATCACATTATTGGACCATTAGTAAGTGTCGAAGTCGACCTCTCGTCTCTACTTCTTCGAGATTAGACGGGATACTTACTGAGTACACGTTGTTTTTGTACTCATACTACACTTCTGTGCATTTTTTTTGCACTGGCTCATCTGTTATTAGTGGCCTACTGGGCGTAGCAGCACGAACGATACTGGGACTAGGTGAGTTGCATTATTCGAGGCGGCCCGCAGCTAGTATTGTCCCTTCCAGTGTATTGTATTTTCTTTCTGTCCACTGTATTCCGGATGGATGTTGTATTTTATTTCCTTCTTATTAGATGCTCATGCGCTTGTGACACCGGGTTCTGGGATGGTTATAGGATTGTTCAATATTAAGTTTATTAAAGACTTCATGGTTATTCCTGTAAAGTTCATTATTTGTTATTTGATGTATAAAGGAAAATGATTTCAGCAAATACTAAAATTGGAGTTTAATTAAGTATTTGGTTGGCTTGCCTGATAGCGGTGTCCGGCGCCATCACGACCCTTAGTGGATTTTGGGTCGTGACAAAATGCTTCCTAGATGAATCATTTATGTATTTAACCTAGCTAGAATATCCAAAAAATCCTCCATGGTCCACCATATAGCTTTAAATTCTGCAAGCAACCAGCTGATTATCGGAAATATTTACCAAGCCACAACACTATATATATAGGGTGTAAAATAAATTACTCTATTAATATGCACTATTTGTGAGCATATAATATGGGCGGTACCTGTATCGGCCAGCGTCATTGTCTCGAAACATGTCATAGTTCATATTGAATCTTCAACAGTGGGCATCGCATAAGGTTCAGTCTCTTTCATGTCCTCCTCCACCTGCATATTGTTCTCATTGCCATCATCAATCTGTTCATTTGACCCTGTTCCCTCACCACAAAAGAAATTCAAGTGAATTTTTGATAAGTAGTTTGTAGTCCCATTCTTAATTAAAGCTATACAATTCTGCATTCAGTTGAAGTTTAATTATTTTATTGTGTCTTGGTACTTTATTTTATTTCCCAAGCGCATTGACTCTCTAGATCATTCTGAAAATTTCAGTAAATCTGCACTCTTTTGTTTTTATTAAATCTGTGAACAAGAAACTGTAGTGGGTGGCAAGAGAACGATATTAATCAAATTTCGGATGCGAAAAGAATGAACCAAAAAATATCAGAGTAATATTGCATAGAAGTGAAGTGTAGTATATGTTCCACCAAGACTGACTGTTGTTTTTAATAGACACCAATGCGTATAACAAATACCCAAATTGATTAGCGGAACACCATCGTAAAATGGCCTAGAGTAACGATCAAGTACACAATTGTGAATGTAATGGTTGTGACTGTTTATTAATATTGCAAATTAAAAACACAAACAACTATGTATATGCTTTAATAAGCTAAACGCAGAAACTTTTAAGATTTAATAGTTGATGAATCAAACACATAGTTCAGAGAAAATGCATATAGTATGGTAACGTGATCTATGACACAAAATAGGCTTAATAGTGAACGTAGACCCTCCTGCTTATAGATACGAGATCAATGACTTAAATAAAAGAAAGTTGACTTTGAGAAAGAAGGGCTTCTATTTAGATTAGTTTCATAGTAAAAGATAAGGCCCCACTAGTCTGGCTAGTTAGTGAGCAGTTCTTTCGGGCGGGAAGCATACCGGGCCCTACGGGCGGGCATCTCCTGCAACGCAAGCACCAGCAATGTAATTCAGAACTTACCGTGCAATATAGAAAACCTTTTTTTTTTTTGCAGAAAAAGACACAGGCTTTCAAACTTTTTTTCTCTTTTAGTAAGATAAGTAAAGATAAAGACAAAAACTTTCAGTACAAGAAGTGATGAATTGAATACAAAGACTACAAATTATGTAAAACACCATAGTAACTTCATCTTTTATGGAAAAAATAAGGTTGCCCTGGATGTAAACAAAAAAGGAAGAAAGAACAGTGTAAACATAATTTAATACAGTCAAAACATTGTTATTTAATAATGTTCAGAAAATAAAACATGACATGCTTGAAGATAAAGACGCAAATCGCATAATATAACTCAGACTCTAGACTTATTGCTAGAATGTGGAGGTCTGTGCCTCCTTAAGTTTTTATAGTTATTTAGTTGAAAAGTTCGACGTTGTTTTGACGGAGAATAAGAAGATTTTATTAATTATGATGGCATGAATGTTCCAGCACTGTGCTTCTCATAAACAATTCACAACACGTTAATGCGCGAAGGCTAAAGATACACTAATCGCCAATAAAACCAAAACCAAACAATGAAATTAACAATCTAATAATCAACAAAAGTCTAAGTAGTAATCACAACTATAACGATTTGTAGACTAATTAGAGAGAATTATCCTAATTCACTACTAGAAATAGGGCCTGTGGCAACGAAAATTTATGCAACGGTAACAGAACCGTTGCCATACACTATATATAGCAACGGTTTTGACCGTTGTCAAAAGAGCTGGAGGATTTCGATACTCTTTAATAATCAACCCGTTGCCATTGTACAGGAACCGTTGCCATAGATCTTACTGTAGCAACGGTTGTTACAAACGTTGCAATATTTGTATCTATTGGCACGGTAATGGGGAAAAATTACCTATGGGGACGGTTTTGGGTTCCCTCCTTATTTTCCCTCGTCTATTTTGCCAAACCCGCCAAAATCTTTTCCTTAATATTTTTTTTAGTCGTATTTCTTATTGAAATATAAAATATCCCCTTTTTCATTCCCTAAACAACGTACGCTATCAGACTACTCTATCAGACCCTAAACCCATTTCCTCTCTCCCTAACCCAGCTAATTATATCCCAATTTCATCTCCCAATTTCGCTCTCTCTCTCTCTCTCTCTCTCTCATCCAAATTTGTAACATAAACACTGCAATGAGGGTTCTTAACCATGGGTGGAATTTAGCTTTGTAAAATTAAATACCCAATTGATTCACAAAGTAGCAGAATCGTGGGGTCTCAAAATCAGTTAGAAATCAATAGTTGAGATTTTGCAAAGTGTATTTGCAGAGACAAAAAGGTTGGCATCTCTTTCTAACATCAGCATAAGTTTCCCTATTTTAGGCTGGTTTCAGATTTTTGATTTTCTTTGTGATTTTCGTTTGCATGCACACAAATTGGTGGTCTTACTTTTTTATTTTAATTTTATATGCATTTTCTTTATGGGAGTCTTTGATTTATTCAGTAACTACAATTAGAAGCGAGTTTTCTGTTGGCATATTCTCCGGAAAAGATCGATTCCTTGAGCGTGTTCACACAATTAGTTTCTCAGTAGCTTCAATCGCGAGAAATTATTTTCCCAAAAGGCACACTGCGAGAAATCGCTAGCTGAAGAAATTGTAAGTTCTTATTTTCTTATTTAGATAAAAGTTTTGGTTTTGTTTCCTGAATTCCTTTAGCATATGTTTATTATCTTATACTTGTTTTGAAGATTATCCTCTTCGGAGACATTGAACTGCTTCCTTGTATCGCTGCTGAATTTAGTGTCCATTGCTACTCGGTTTAAATCAATATTTTGGACTGAAAACTTGTATTGCTTGCTGCTACCATTGAACTATAAAGGAGATGTCAATTTTGTGAGTTGAAGGTCTGTTTGGTAGCTGTTGATTTGTTCAGTTTTTGCACCAATTTGTATCATCTTTCTTCCCTTTTATCTGCTGAAGATCTGGCAGCATTTTGAATAGTTCCAGCACTGAATTACTGCTGCAAAAGCTGCTATTTGGCCTACATTTTTTTTTGCACCAGTTGTGCACTACTGTTTTACCGAATTGAAGTTGTTTTGGTGACTTTGCGGAGTTTTATATCCATTTTCTGCATTGTCGCGCCTTTGCTTGCCATTGTGACCCGTCCAGATGTAATTCTGAATACTTGTGTGTCCAAGAGCTTTTGAGTGACATCGCTTTATTTGAACATATGATCTGCATTCCATGCTGAAATTCTTGCTTTGTTTCCTTGCAAATCTTCCATACAGCTCTCTGAACAGTATTGCCTCGATATGTAGCCATTTTCTGCATTTGTATTACATCGAGCACAGGTGTGATTTTCTGCTGCAAAAACCTCTGCCCAGCACCTCAATTCTGTGCTAAATGTGTATATCTTTGTCCAAAATTCGAGTATGATCCATGAGTGATGATTTGGATGTTGATTGCTATCCATAGTTACTAGGTTACTTTCCTTTATCAAAATATTGAGCCATTGAACATGGTGATCATGTTCAGAATCTCCCAAAATGTGGTAATTACCTAGCATATTCCAGTAGAAGTCCAGTGTCATGTTTGTGCCTTCCACAGCTTCGCTCTCATTGGAATGAGTATTTTGTACTAATACCACCAAATGAGATTTTGGCATATGGAAGGACATTATTACAGTAGCGTCTCTTGCAAAAAAGAAAACTATGTTAGTTAAAACGATTGGTTCCCTTATGTCTTCAAGCTGCCTGCCAATAATGATCCCTCCACATATGCAGGGCTGCTTCTGTGAATTTTCATGAATTTGCCTGACTCCCTATATGAACCTTTGACATGCTTTTGGTGATCCAATAATCCACACATAAGCCTCCTCGATTGAGTCATGCAGCTGTTGTGCACAGCTGCTGCACAATTTGAGTTATATTTTTTAACAGATGTGAACCAATTTGTTGCACCAGTTTCACCAGTTTCTGCATTTCTTTGTTGTTGTTGACTGTCTTCTGTAGTCTACAACTTCTGGCCAGCTTTGAATAAAAAAGAGCATGAATCTGCAATATCGAAAGATCAATTGCAGAAACTTAACTGCAGTCTGGACCAGTTAAGCTAGAATTTTTTTTCTGATTAGCACCAGTTGCCCAGAAAAGTGCAACAAGTCCAGAAGATCAAAAGTTTAGAAGTTTTTGTTCAGTTTTTCTGTCAAATTCTTTTTTGCTAGTGAAAGTTTTCAGCCTTCTTTTTCTCTTGTAGATGTGTGTTCCATGATAGCAACATTTGAATATTTTAGAAGAGATAATATATTCCAAACTTTTGTTCAATGTGTTTGTTCAAATATGTATCACGTTTTTCCCCTTACTCTTCTGCTCTTGTGTTCGTCAATAATAGCACCATCACATATTAAGAAAAAAGAAAAGGGAAATTGAAAGGTTCTAATCAGGTGCTGGTACTTATTAAGTACATAGAAGCGCATGGCGTCGTCTGATTTAAAATTGGGATGTAGGGAGTATCTGCTTCTATTTTATTAGATCATTACTTGTATTCAGTTTATGAAAAATATTCACCTTTGTTCTAGATGTAGGTTTAAATTGTTTGATGGTAAGTCAATTTATCTATTTGTAAAAGCTAGGTATCTGTTTAATTTGTGAGAGTACTTCATACATAGATGGGTCTCAGTAAAGAAATATACCAAACTCCTACATCCTAGTTACAAAAAACACACTCTAATTGATATATCTATATGTTGCTACTTATGGAAAAAGTGAGCAGGAAATTATTTATGTAATTTAAATTGAGATCTTGTTTGTTCAGATCATTTTTTATATCTGTAAAAGTGGTTTATTGGTTAAACCCCTTGTATGCATATGCATTACAGTGAAAGGATCTTATTTGCTTGTAGAATACTTATAGTTTGTAAAGATTTAAAGGTTACATATATTGATGAGAACTAAATCTCCATCCTTGAATCCTAGATTAACAGAGTACTCGGTCATGGTTTATTTGATGACATTAGTTCTCTTTAATTTTTTTGTAACTTAGCTTAACATAAATCTTAACTTTTGTGATTTACTAATATCTTATAGGAATTACATGGATTATGGAGATAAAAGTTGGATGAATCTCCTAAGATGGACGGATGAGTATATTCGTGGAGTAAATAATTTTCTTGATAAGGCATTTGAACGAGCTTCCCAGGGAAATGAAATATTATGTCCTTGCAAAAAGTGCATGAATCGCAATTGGCATTATAGAAATATGGTGGAGGATCACTTGGTAGTAAATGGGTTTGTTTCTGGTTATACCAAATGGGTTTTCCATGGGGAAGGATTTTCCTCGGCAAATCCACCTAATCCATGCAATGATGATGATGATTTTGACATGCGTGACGATATTGATGGACTACTTCATCATACATTTAGAAATATAGAGGGTGAGTCAAGGCATGAAGAAGGAGTGAAAAAGGGACTATCTGAAGATGCAAAGAGATTTTTTAGATTGGTTGATGAGGGAAAACAAGAGTTATATCCTGGGTGTGAAAGTTTTACTAAACTAAGTTTCACCATTCGGCTATACTTGCTTAAATCCTTGCATGGGTGGAGTAATGTAGCATTTTCAGACATGTTGGACTTGATAAAAGAGGCATTTCCCTTTGCTCAACTACTAGAGTCGTTTAACAAGGCTAGAAACATGATAAGAGATTTGGGCCTTCATTATGAAAAAATACATGGATGCCCTAATGATTGCTTGCTATTTTGGAATGACAATGCGAAGGCTGATACTTGTTCTGTTTGTGGGACTTCAAGATGGAAGAGTACTAATGCAAGTTCTAATATCCCTGCAAAGGTTTTAAGGTACTTTCCCTTAAAGCCTAGGCTTTAAAGGATGTTCATGTGTCCTGAAACAGCTATTGCAATGAAATGGCATGCTAATGAACGACCCAATGATGGGAATTTAAGGCATCCGGCTGATGGAGAAGCTTGGAAGGACTTTGATTCCTTGCATCCGGACTTCGCTAGAGAATCGCGTAATGTTAGGCTGGGTCTTTCAAGCGATGGTTTTAATCCATTTAGAACCATGAGCATTTCTCATAGCACATGGCCTGTTGTGTTGATGAACTATAATTTATCGCCGTGGATTTGCATGATGCCGGAATATATTATGTTGTCAATGATCATTCCAGGTCCATCATCTCCAGGAAATGATATTGATGTGTACCTACAACCACTAATTGCAGAACTGAAGGAATTATGGGAAGTCGGGATAGAAACATATGATGCTGATACAAACCAAACATTTCAAATGCGTGCAGCTTTATTGTGGACAATTAGTGATTTTCCAGCATTAGCAATGCTTTCAGGATGGAGCACAAAGAGTAGATTGGCATGCCCCGTTTGTAATTATGACACATGCTCTCAATATCTCAAACATAGTCATAAGATGTGTTACTTGGGCCATCGAAGATTTTTGCCTCCTGATCATCCATTCCGAAAAGATAAGAGGTCATTTGATGGTAAGGAGGAACATAGACCTGCACCTACTTCTTTATCGGGTGTAAAAGTATTTGAAGAATTGCTTGAATTCAATAATGTTTTTGGAAAGGGAAAAAAGAAAAGGCTTCGTAACAACAAGAGTCCGTGGAAAAAGAGATCTATTTTTTTTGAATTGCCATATTGGGTGCATAACAAATTGAGGCACAATCTTGATGTGATGCATATTGAGAAAAACATATGTGATAGTTTGATTGGGACTTTCTTAGAAATAGATGGAAAGTCAAAGGATCATGTAAATTCTCGCTATGACTTGCAAGAAATAGGGATACGAAAGGAGCTACAACCAAGAGAAGATGATAATGGAACACTAAGTTTGGCTCAAGCTTGTTTCTCCATGAGTCCAGAAGAGAAAAGCTTGTTTTGCACCGTTATAAAAAATGCCAAATTGCCAAAAGGGTGTGCTTCGAATATATCAGACCGTGTGCATGTGAAGGAGATGAAAATATCAGGGTACAAAAGTCATGATGCTCATTTTATAATGCATTACTTACTCCAGGTTGCAGTTAGAAAATCATTGCCTAAGAATGTTTCGTTGACCTTGATTTGGTTGGGCGATTTCTTTAGAGCTATATGTAGTAAGGTTGTAATGAGAAGGGATCTTGAAAAAATGCAATCTGAAATTGCTGAAATAACTTGTGAACTTGAAAGGATTTTTCTTCCAACATTTTTTGATATAATGCCACATTTGCCTATTCATCTAGTGAATGAAATTAAGCTTGGGGGTCCGACACATCTTCGTTGGATGTATTCTATTGAGAGGAACCTATGTAAGTTGAAGGCATTTGTTCGTAATCGATCTTGTCCAGAAGCGTCAATAGCAGAGGGTTTTTTAGCCGAAGAGTGCTTGACTTTTTGTTCGAGATACCTACATGATGGCGTAAAAACTAGATTCAGTAGGTACCAAACTGAGGATGATGAATGCCCTCAAGATTTATCACCTATATTCCCTAAGATTGGCCATCCAATTGGAGGTAAGAAGAAAAAAAAAAGGCAAGACTTTTCTCATGGATTCATAGTTATCTTATGAAGCACATCGATATGCTCTGTTCAATACTGGAGATGAACTAGTGAAAAATTTTATCAAGTAAGATAAATTATATAATATTTATTTATATTTTAAACTTTATTTATTTTCTTATGATAAGATACTTTAAACTCCATTTATGAAGGCCTAATAATTGAATTTAAAATATTCATTATTGCAGGGAAAATAAAATTTTAATGGGTAATCATACTAGATCAAATGCATGGGTAAGAGCAAGGAATCATAGTCGGGAATTCAGCAATTGGTTCAAAGAAAAAGTTAAAAATATTGAAGTGCCCCATTATTTACGGTGGCTAGCTAAAGGGCCTAATGTTGTTGCCAAAAGATATACTGCATACTTCATTAATGTCTACCGATTTCATACCATAGGACGAGATTCTTCAGGAAAGACTCAAAATAGTGGAGTGACTTTATTGGCAACAACTGATAGTTTTGCTAGTGCTAGGGACCAAAATCCTATCGATGGAGAGGTTATCTATTATGGAGCTATTCAGGATATCATTGAAATTGATTGTTGGGGTTGTTTTAGTGTTGTACTATTTAGGTGTGATTGGTATCATAATGAAATAGATGACTATGGGTTAACTCGGGTGTACTTCAATAAATTATGCAGTACAGATGATTCTTTTGTGTTGGCATCTCAAGTTTATCAAGTTTTTTATGTGGCAGATCCAATTGATGAAGATGTTTATTATGCAAGGAAAAAGGTCCCTATTGATTTGTATGATCTAGAGGAAGGGAATTGTCCCAACATAGAAGACACATTTTGGAGGGAACCTAACGATGACATTGGTTCCTCAAGTGGATTACTTGATGTTGATGTTAGATGGTCAAGAGAAGATGTACCTGTTGATATCGTAGATATTCCATCATATGCACAATGTTCACAAGATACAAATATAGAAACATCAGAAGAAGAGGAAGATGAAAATGCATTTGATGATACCGATTGGGATTGGATGAAGCCGGATGACTACAAAAAAGATATTCTGAACTTTTAAATATATTACTTATTGTTGTTTTAATATTTTTTGAGTGAGTGATAAATTCCCTCTACAATATATTTTATGATTATTCTTGTTTATACTTTATGCAATTAATTTTTATTTGTTTTTGTAGAATTTAATTCTGAATTGTGATCCATTTTACAGGATTTTCAAAAACCAATTTGAAGAAAGCTAGTGTATCATTGAGGAGAGTTGCGACTTCACTGTTAACAGATTTGGAACTATTAAAAGGTACGCATTGTTATTATCTTCATTTGTTAAGTCAAAAACTCAGAAAAGAAAAAGATAAAAGTTTTGGTTTTGTTTCCTGAATTCCTTTGGCATATGTTTATTATCTTATACTTGTTTTGAAGATTATCCTCTTCGGAGATATTGAACTGCTTCCTTGTATCGCTGCTGAACTTAGTGTCCATTTCTACTTGGTTTAAATCAATATTTTGGACCGAAAACTTATATTGCTTGCTGCTACCATTGAACTATAAAGGAGATGTCAATTTTGTGAGTTGAAGATCTGTTTGGTAGCTGTTGATTTGTTCAGTTTTTGCACCAATTTGTATCATCTTTCTTCCCTTTTATCTGCTGGAGATCTGGCAGCATTTTGAATAGTTCCAGCACTGAATTACTGCTGCAAAAGTTGCTATTTGGCCTGCATTTTTGTTTGCACCAGTTGTGCACTACTGTTTTACTGAATTGAAGTTGTTTTGGTGACTTTGCGGAGTTTTATATCCATTTTCTGCATTGTCGCGCCTTTGCTTGCCATTGTGACCCGTCCAGATGTAATTCTGAATACTTGTGTGTCCAAGAGCTTTTGAGTGACATCGCTTTATTTGAACATATGATCTGCATTCCATGCTGAAATTCTTGCTTTGTTTCCTTGCAAATCTTCCATACAGCTCTCTGAACAGTATTGCCTCGATATGTAGCCATTTTCTGCATTTGTATTACATCGGGCACAGGTGTATTTTGTGCTGCAAAAACCTCTGCCTAGCAGCTTAATTCTGTGCTAAATGTGTATATCTTTGTCCAAAATTCGAGTATGATCCATGAGTGATGATTTGGATGTTGAGTTTGCCTACCCTCCATGAGGCTTTACTTAGGTTACTTTCCTTTATCAAAATATTGAGCCATTGAACATGGTGATCATGTTCAGAATCTCCCAAAATGTGGTAATTACCTAGCATATTCCAGTAGAAGTCCAGTGTTATGTTTGTGCCTTCCACAGCTTCGCTCTCATTGGAATGAGCACTTTGTACTAATACCACCAAATGAGATTTTGGCATATGGAAGGGCATGATTACAATAGCGTCTCCTGCAAAAAAGAAAACTATGTTAGTTAAAACGATTGGTTCCCTTATGTCTTCAAGCTGCCTGCAAAAAATGATCCCTTCACATATGCAGGGCTGCTTGGTGTTGCCTCTTTCATCTGCTTCTGTGAATTTCCATGAATTTGCCTGACTCCCTGTATGAATCTTTGACATGCTTTTGGTGATCCAATAACCAGCATTCCCACACATAAGCCTCCTCGATTGAGTCATGCAGCTGCTGCACAGTTTGAGTTATATTTTTTAACAGATGTGAACCAATTTGTTGCACCAGTTTCACCAGTTTCTACATTTCTTTGTTGTTGTTGACTGTCTTCTGTAGTCTACAACTTCTGGCCATCTTTGAGATAAAAAAGAGCATGAATCTGCAATATCAAAAGAGCAATTGCAGAAACTTAACTGCAGTCTTGACCAGTTAAGCTAGAATTTTTTTTCTGATTAGCACCAGTTGCTTAGAAAAGTGCAACCAGTCCAGAAGATCAAAAGTTTAGAAGTTTTTGTCCAGTTTTTCTGTCAAATTCTTTTGTCCAGTTTTCCTTTTCGTTTGATCAAAAGTTTAGAAGTTTTTAATCTTCCTTCTTGTTTGATAATTTTGAACTAGTGTAAACTTGATATTAGTTCATATTAAGTTTTAACCTAGTTCTTTGTGTGCTTAATTTTATTTCTTGCAATTTGATTCGTGCTTTTTTCTGGCTAGTTTTTTTTTTTTTTTTATACTTCTGCTAATCTTTTTTTTTCTTAACTTGACAGTTTTGAAATGACTATGAATCAAGAAGTGACTACAAGGAAAAACAAAAAAGAAACAAACTCACAGTATCTTCCAGCTGGATCACTTTCATCGTTGGCAAAAGAAAAGTTTTCTGTTGTTGACAATCAAAAGAGCTGTTCCACCTAATTTTTCAAATAGACAACCAAAGCATCCAAGGTTAGGATCTCAAGTGCAAAAACCAGTGCGTCAATTGCCACTTACCTCTCATGTACCACAAAAAGTACAATAACAACTACCATTGGATTCTAGCTCTCCTGTAGCAATAAAAGGGCAAGAACAAGTGCATCGAGCGACACTACACTCTACAGCTTCTGCTGCACAAGCAGTACTGGAACAAGTGCAGCAAGTGTCGCAACATTCTACAGCTTCTGCTGCACAAGCAGTACTTGAACAAGTGCAGCAAGTGTCGCAACATTCTACATCTTCTGCAGCACAAGTAGTATTGGAACAAGTGCAGCAAGTATCGAAACATTCTACATCTTCTGCAGCACAAGTAGTATTGGAACAAGTGCAGCAAGTATCGCAACATTCTACATCTTCTGCAACACAAGTAGTACTGGAACAAATGCCGCAAACGTCGCAATATTCTGCCACTCATGAAGTAATTGAACAATCAGAAAAACGAGGCAAGAATATATAGATTTCAATCATAAATTCAATTAGCATTAGTGATTTGGTAATTATCTCTTGTTCGTAACTATTGCAGGCTCTTCCACTGTAAAACGAAAAAGAGGAAGGACACAAATGCCACATGTACATGGACGGAGTGAGCGCAAGTTGGTTGTTCTAAGTGATTTGAACCAACCCATTGGTCCTACTGAAGAAATTGTAAAAGAGTTGGGAAGTTTCCTCGGTACATTGGCAAGAAATTCAACCTTTTGTCCTCTGAATATACATAACTGGAAGAAACTGAATACAAAAGAGGATATGTGGACATATATCAAGGTTTGAAGTTTTCATTATTTCAGTTGTTAGTTGATAATATTTCATATTTTTGCTCTAACTCAAGTACACCAAACTGTAGACAAAATATGACATTCATGATGATGGAAGAGAGTGGGTTTTTCAGTCAATTCAAAATGCTTGGAGAAGGTATAAGTGTTGGTTGAAGAAAAAATACTATGACCCCTATGCCAATGACGAACTTCGAATGGAAAAAAAGCCTTCATATGTTTCAGAATCTGAGTTTAAGTACCTTCTTGAATACTGGAAGTCTGATAAGTAAACTTGATTTTGGACAAAGATAATGAGTAATTCTTTTGAAGTTCATTCCTCGTCTTGTCTTCGTGTCCAACACTTTTTAGATTATCAAAATGCATAAGGCAGAAATGTATTAGATGTTTAACATAAAAGCTTACTTGTTACAGCAAACTTTGAAAACTAATACTGAGAATCGAAAAAAGTTAAAGAATCCACACACTGCTGGCAAAACAAGTTTTGCCACAATCCGCGAGGTTCGGTATTTTCTCTTATTTTTCATTAATATGAACTTTTTAACCTTACTTGGTAAAATTTTTATGCTGACTTTCATGTAACTAGAAAAAAAAGAAGGAATCTTCTGAGGAACCATCAAGTAAGGACATGTTTGTGGCTACGAGATCAAGAAAACCCGGTCGAGTATACAAGCAATCGTATGAAGATACAATGCGCAAAATTGTACAAAGATTTCTACTTTAAAGCTTGTCGAGATTATCTTTTTGGTCCTAATTGTTAACTCAGTTTTATTTACTTATATTTTCTTCTCTTAAATTTCATTTGTAGGCTGAAATGGAGCAAATACAAACTCAAGAAAGTGAAGATAATAACCAATCAATTGACGCATTTGCAACAGTCATAGGACCTGAACATCCAGGTCGCGTGAGATTGTATGGTCGTGGGGTTAAAAAGGCTATCCTGAAACAAAAATCTGAAAATTCAGGACCCTCTTCAAAGACTACTGATGAGATAATGGAGCAAAAAATGAAGGAAATGGTAGAGAGAATGCAACAAAGAATGCAGAAAAAGTTCGAGGAACAACAGGAAACTTGGCGGCAACAAATTACACTTAATGTTGTTGCACAACTTCAGCATATTAACCCAGATTTACGAATTGATCCTAATATGCTAGCATTCGGTGGTCGTTCACTCGAAGAAGCTTCCTCTGCACAACAAGCTACAATTCAACTAATCAATCGTCCATCTACTGGCAGTACTAATCAAGGTGTGTACTTAATTATTGCAAAATATTGCATCTCTTCTTCTCTTTCTTCTTCTTCTTCTTCTTCTTCTTCTTCTTCTTCTTCTTCTTCTTCTTCTTCTTCTTCTTCTTCTTCTTCTTATTATTATTATTATTATTATTATTATTATTATTATTATTATTCTTTGACAAATTGTGGATGTCGTTCTCTTTCTTCATCATCTTCTTCTTCTTCTTTCACAGTTGACACATTGTTGCTGTCGTTCTCTTTTATTTCTGGAATTGAATATTAATATTAATTGGACACATCAAGAAATGAAGCTTAAATCTCAAAAACTATTAGAAAACAATGAAAACAACCTTAACAGAACTTCCTTAGATGAACTTCTGTTTGTTATTTTTGAAGCCAAAAGAGAGAAGAAATGGAAAAAAATATTAAGCTTAATGGAGTGATTAGCTTTTGACCACCGCTTGTCCTATGGGAAGATGATAAAAATATATCTCTTTAATCTTAATTGTTGGTATCTTTCTTTTTATTTTATTTCTGGAATTTATAGCGTGTTCATGTTTCAGTATCTATTTGGCAATAAGATTTTAATTTTCTGATATTTGATTAGTTATCTAGGGTGCTTCTTGTTGATTTCAGACATTGTTCTGTTCAAGTTGTCATATTATGCACTTCAGCTTTATTGGACATCATGCAATATGTTCTTTTCTTTATTCATTTGACTGCTGAAATTATTTCTTACGAAATTCCTTTCTGGCCATGTACTACTTGAAACATGAAGGATATCAATGTGCTTATGTGAACTAGCTGACAAATTCAAGTAGTAGAAACCATATCTAGTACTTGATTTTCTCTTTAACATGTAATTAGACCAACATCTGCTTGGAAATGCCACCAGTCCAACATGCCATGTACAGACTTTAGAAGAAGACAACAGGCCACCCACATCCAATGCATTGCAGATAGTTCTTGTGGCCACTCATAAGCAGCAACAAAAAAAATGAGGTACCAATCTTAATTTCTTTGATGTTACAAGCCACACAGTTACACCCATATCTCATATGCTCCATCTCTGATTCTCTTCTGTCATTCACAACACACAGAGGCAGACTACTCACGCATCTTTTTTGATTTCATGCTTTCCTATCTTCAACATGACTTTCTTTGATGATATTGTTAAAGCCAAGTTGAATATAGATGTCTTGTTAATAGGACACCAACATCTGCATATTTGGTTAGCCAAATTCAACTTCGGTTCTACAAGATTACCTAACACAAACGTTGCTGACCCTTAACATCCATATTTCATGCTAATAATGTCCACAGTCTGCCACGTCTACTCTAGCTATAGATCAGTTTTTTTTGTTTGATTATGTGGAAAGATTTTCCAATATGTAGATGCAGCAAGTTTACAATGAGAGTGACATGTAGAATCAGTAATTTTGCATGTGAATTCATTTGCTAGAATTGGTCATTTAGATCTTAGTCTAACTCTGCTAGTCTACTATGCATAACAGAGCGAGAAAGCAACTTATCTCCATTTGATTGGTTCTACTCCTTCTAAGTATACTTCTTGGTCAACTAAACCAGAATGGGTAATGATAGAAAGTTAATGTATTTTCATGTAAATCCAACATTTCGACACTTATCTTGCATTTGGTAGTTCATAATTGGTCTTTTAGGTAGTTGTTGAAAATTTCACTACACGTGCGATGTCCAGCGTCCTTTATAGAATGGAGAGGTAACTAGTTTGGATTTCACTTCATTCGGCTGTTCAAGAATATGCTGCACATTCTGATCAATAATCTTTTTTATTTTATTTTGTTTAAATTTTTATGTTTCTTTAGGTCGTAGGCGGGGCCTCTGATTATTTTGCATCAGAGGAGGATGCCATTGGAGTGGAACATTTATTAGCAGAACCTGAGTATGATGATATAGCTGATACTCTTGCTACATAGGACTGTTCCCTTTGGATATTTGTATACTTGTTTTTTGTCCTATTTCATTGGGAGAGTCAACTTACATTGTATATGTAGGACCTTTTGTACATGGAAGGAGTCCTTCCATCCTTCCTATATAGTTGACTTAGGCTTCTTATTTCTCTATTTTTGGGATCCAGTTGTTTATCAATTGTCGATAGGAAATTAGCTTTTCTTTATAGGTCTAATTACACTTAGTTTACAGGACCTAATTGATTATCATGTTTATGTGCTTATGTGCTTATATCGAGATGTTGTGTTCTCTTTTGGCTAGCTTCATGTCAAACAGTGAAGACAAGTTTAGATATCATGTAACATAGGGATTTGACATGCTGTTTGTTATTTGCGTTGGTATCATCATCTTGATTAGAAATCGTTGAGTTAGGATTTTATATTTGTATGCAAAACCAGGAACTAGTGGCTGTTAACATATTAGAAATTTGCTCTAGGACTTCACTGCCTATTTGTTCTTCAAAATAGGATCCAGTTTAGCTATATCTCATAATTCATGGTGGAGACAGTGTTACAGAGATGGAACTACTGAAGCATAATCTACGGATAAAAAATAATTTCTGCTTATGAACAAATACACAAATCAAAAAGTTCTCTTTTAGTTTATATTGTGTGTCTGGTATTCTTAAATCCTTTAAAAGACTTGACCTTTCATTTGTATTTGAATTGTTAACTAGCATTTAAAGAGATAATGATTTTATTTATCCTCTTTTGTAGTTGGAGAAAATGAAGAAAGGGAAGATCAAATGAATGAAGATCCTGCTTAAGATTTTTGGATTGTTGCTGAAACTCTAAATGTTCTAGGAATCTTTTGTTATCAAATATTTTGAAACTTCTTTAACTTTTGGATTGTAAAACTTACGTACTTGGTTCTTAACTTTTGGATTATTAAACTTATGTACATGGGTTCTAATATTTTGCTTTTACATATATTACAACTTGGATTGTAAATGTTTATGATTAGTTTTATTTTGTGATTTATATAAATTATTGTGTATTATAATTTAATGTAAATATTTATTTACTATCACGGAGTATATTGCTGGTTCAATTAAACCGTTACAATAGCTTACCTCAACCGTTGCTATAGGTAACAAAAACAGTCTCAATTAACCATGTAAATTGTTGCAATATGACAGGTAACCATTGCAGTAGGTAAATTAAACCATTACCATAGGTACTATAAACCGTTGCAATAGATAATGCACACCGTTGCATTAGAACCTATTAGATTGTTGTTACTGTAAACAACCCATAGCAATAGTAATTAAACCGTTGCAAAAGCGGCAAAAAAATCGTCGTAATATCCTAACTTAACCGTTGCAATAGAAAAAATAACCGTTACACAAACATATATTGCAATGCCTTTGAACCGTTCTAGTTGATTGAAAATACTTGTCGCAGTAGAATGATAAATAACCCTTGCAATAGATTGCTATAGGGCAATGGTTTTCGGAACCGTTGCAGTAACCGTTGCAGTAGAGCTACTGCACCGCGACCTAGTTAGACGGACATAAAAAGGTTGCAATAGCTCTATGGCAACGGTTTTCTTATGTACCACAACGGTTTTCTATGCGTTGCCATAGGTTTATTTTCCATTAGTGAAGGTTGAGGTGCTAGGCGTGTGGACTATATTTGAAGATTATGCTTATGATGTTTTGGGTTGAAAATGATATGGTAAGCATAAGTATAATGTTATAGATGTTGTAGGCAGATTCATGGAAAAGGAATTTGATTCAAACCATGTTTTGTTAATCGTAAATCGAGCTTGCCGCTCAAAATGGTTTATGAACTAATCGGAGATCTTATTGTAAATTATATTGTTGTTGTCTGGGCTGTTTGGTGACTTTTGGAACATATGGGATGTAGTACAAATAGGGGAGATGCTATCCGTTTTCTTGTAGAATATTGGTTTCCAAATATGAGAGTTACAATACTTATATGATGACAACGAAGTCGGTTTACTCATTGTAGACGCAAGAAGATCATATTGAGCTTGCTTGATGATTGGATAGAAGATTTTAAAGGTATGTTAAGGCACTTCCTTCTTTCTTTTGGCATGATCTAAAATGAAATGAACATAAACGATACGGTATTTCATAACGAATCTACTCCTAGCAACTAAGGATGCCCGTGTAGTTCTTTCCTTATAAAGTTATTCTAAGCAAGTATGTATGATCCTTGAATCCTATTGAGGTTCATATTGATGATATGGATGTCAATAATGTTAGTCGAGGATGCGACGACCTTATGTCACCCCGAAGGGTTTAGAACGTGATTCCATGAGTCTAGCATGCATATTATATATATATATATATATATATATATATATTACTCTATCGAGCCGCGCTATAGTCGGTCGGGTACGACACCTATTGTGCAACCAGTGATCAGTTGGGTTTTACCGAGCTCCACGTGGTCGGGTACGATTCTACC
Source organism: Nicotiana attenuata (assembly GCF_001879085.1). NCBI lineage: Eukaryota > Viridiplantae > Streptophyta > Magnoliopsida > Solanales > Solanaceae > Nicotiana > Nicotiana attenuata. The sequence goes on from NW_017672601.1 coordinate 86,385, forward strand.
GAGCCTTATGATGGCCGAGTACGTTTTTATCGAGTCCTCTTCGAGGCCGGGTACGATATGATGATTATGATGCCCATAGAGGCGTATGTTTTTAAAAGTATACGTATATATTTATGTATCATGAATTTCATGTTAGTCGCCCTCAGAGGCACTCAGACAGGTTGTATCTTCTCTACCTCTCTTTACATTATTATTCATGTTTATGCTTTCTTGCCTTACATACTCGGTACTTTATTCGTACTGACGTCCCTTTTTCCTAGGAACGCAGCGTTTCTTGCCGTAGGCCCTGATTGATAGGTTGACAGTCCTCCTAATAGGCTACCAGCTCAGTGGAAGGTATTGGTGCACTCCACTTGCTCCGGAATTGCCTATTTGGTTAGTATGCTTTGGACATGTATTGATTGGTATGGCGGGGCCCTATCCCGATCATTATGATGTTTATGTACTCTTAGAGGCTTGTAGACATAGGTCATGTATATGGATACTTGTATGGCCTTGTCTATGTTTTGAGTGTCCAAATGATCATTTCGGCCTTATAGGCCCGTATGTCACATGTATAAGTTTGTGTATCATGTTAGGCCGTCATTTGTTAAAACCGGGCTTACCCGATTTTACTATTTGATCGAGACCAGGGAGTTGCATCGAAGGTCGGCCCCGTAGTGGATCAGACCAAAGGATGAGGATAAGTTACCGAGTTCGAGGATCGAGGTACCTATCGAGATTGAGGCCAGTAGCGATTGAGACCAAATGAGACAGACATCGAGCAAAGTACAATAACGTAAAGGTGAGATATCTGTGATTGGTCAAAGATCATGGCGTAAATCTCGGAACAGATCAATTCAAGGACGGTTGTTTAGCTAATCATGGGATTTACTTCCGTAATTAGAATTGTACCATAGATAGGATTCCTCTACTATATAAAGAGGGTTCTAATTATCTTGTATCCACATTACACTCTAAGATATCAAAGCAATATAACACTTTCTCTTTAATTTATACTTTTATTCATCAGCTTGCTTATTTCTTAACTATTTGGTACTGACCAACTTGAGGGCATCCTAGTTCGAGGGCTGAATTACGTTTCAACACAGGTTTTCTTTATATTATTGTTAATTTCTATTATTAGTCTTTACATTTATCAATTGGTATTAGGTGAAATCACGTATCCTTAAAATGACATTATAAGTATTATTGTTATCCAAATTTCAGGGTAAACAGTTTGGTGCCCACCGTTGGGTTAAGGATAATAGTGATTGCCTGGTATTAATTCCCATAACACACACTGCTTTACGCTTGTTCTCGTAAGTGTATTTGATTTCAGGAATCACCCCGAGAAACGGAGTAACTCCAGTCAACCCCTATGGACCACCGGTCGTAGTCCCAGTCGATGTCAGCTCCCATATTTCAATTAATGGGAATTTGGGTGTCGACCTCGAAAATAGCATTCGGAGAGAGGTCCGAGCAGCCGATTAGAATGCACAAAGCGGTGAAGAAGGCGGAAATAGCCTTCGAATGATATTTGAAATGTTGCAGACTCAACAAGCTGCGATAGCACAATTCCAAAGTCAAAATCGAGCACCAAGCAGAATTGAGCTTGAAACATTACAAGAAGTTGTTCATAGAGCCGAACCTATATCGGAGAAATCGGACACCAATGAATCGGGGACTGACCCGCCATCGTAAAGATGGTCGAGGATCTCACTAAATGGATCTAATCAGGTGAAAAGCAAATCGAGGCTAGTGATAAAAATGTATAAACATACAACTCACGGGTTGACCAAATACTGGGGGAACCCCCGATTCTAAAGGGTTTGGATTCGAAGAAGTTCGTGCAGAAGACTTTCCCCCCCAAGTGCGGCTCCGAAGCCTATCACGAAAAAATTCTGCATGATAGAAATTACCAAATACAGTGGAACCACCGACCCTAATGAATATGTCACTTCTTATTCGTGCGCAATAAAGGGGAATGACTTAGAAGATGACGAGATTGAATCCGTTCTATTGAAAAAGTTTGGAGAGACTTTATCAAAAGGGGAAATGATATGGTACCACAATTTGCCGCCCAATTCCATCGACTCCTTCGCCATGCCCGCAGATTCCTTCGTGAAAGCACACGCCGGAGAAATAAAGGTTGCGATCTTTGCTCTAGATGGAACGCATGGACCTACCCCCGGTCATAGATGATTGGGCTTTTCGAGCTCTTACTCAAGGTTTCAATGAACGATGTTCGATAGCTTCATGACAACTAAAGCAGAGCTTAATTGAATATCTAACTGTAACCTGGGCCGATGTACATAATCGATACCAGTCAAAGATCAGGGTCGAGGATGATCAATTGGGATCTCCTTCCGGTTCTGTTTACCCAAATAGGCTCGTCGGTAGAACTCAAAGGGACATCGACAGAGAACTCCGATCGAACATAGATCGGTATCAACCATACAATGCAGATCGTAAAAATAGTGGCCCAGGACGTAATCACGTTCGAAATGATCGAGGACAGAGCTCCTGAGTGTTGATGAGTAAAAATGTATTCGATAAACATGTCGAGCCCACAGAAGCACCACGACTATTAGAATATAACTTCAACATCGATGCATCGGGTATTGTATCACCCATTGGACGGATCAAGGATACTAGATGGCCCAGACCCCTACAGACCGATCCGGCTCAAAGGAACCCTAATCAAATATGCAAATACTATGGTACCCATGGTCAAAAAATCGAATACTACGTACAGATGAGGGAGAAGGTAGCTCGTTTATACAACGAAGGTCATCTTCGAGAATTCTTGAGTGACCGAGCTAAAAATCACTTCAGAGACAGGGATGAAAACTGGAAAAACGAACAGGAAGAACCACAACACGTAATTCATATGATCGTTGGTGGGGTCGATATTCCTCAACCACGGTATTTAATTCACCAAGGTAACAATCACGAGGGAAAAGCGAACTCGGGATTACTTACCAGAAGAAATCGTGTCTTTCAACGACGAGGATGCAGAACGGATCGAAAAACGTCACAACGACGCACTGGTAATATCTATCCTTATGAATAAAATTCAAGTTAAACGTGTGTTGATATATCCACGTAGCTCGGCAAATATTATTCGATCAAGGGTCATAGAGAAAATCGGCTTTCAAGATCAAATTGTGCCCGCAGCTCGAGTACTTAACGACTTCAATAAGGCAAGTGAAACCACCAAGGAGGAAATCATATTGCCGGTAAATGTGGCTGGGACCATCCAAGAAACGAAGTTCCATGTGATCGAAGGTGACATGAGGTAGAACGAACTGCTCGGAAGGCCTTGGATCCATAACATGAGGGCAGTGCCCTCAACGATTCATCAAGTCCTGAAGTTTCTAACAACAGAAGGAATAAAAATGGTGTATGGTGAACAACCCGCCGCCAAAGAAATGTTTGCAATCAACGAAGTAGTGCCGGTATCGACACTTTCATCAACAAAAGGATCGGAGTCAAAGGGAAAGCAAGAGGTCAAATAGCAACCACAGTCATCAGCCTTGGCATGGTCGAAGAAGCAAGAAACTTTCGAGGAAGATGACTACATGATACCTCGAACCTTCATAATTCCCAATGCTTCTGATTCAACAAAGTCAATGGTCGAAGAGCTGGAATAAATCATACTGATCGAGCACCTGCCCAATCGAAAGGTATACCTGGGCACGGGGTTAACCCCCAAGCTCAGGAAAAAACTCGTTCAATTCCTTTTAGATAACATGGATTTTTTTGCTTGGTACCACCTAGATATGACAGGGATCCCACCGGAGATCACTATGAATCGACTAAGCTTGGACTCGAGGTTCCGCCCTATAAAACAAAAGAGAAGGTCCCAGTACGAGATAAATCATGCATTCATTAAGGATGAGGTAACAAATATCTCAATATAGGATCTATTCTGGAGGTAAAATATTCCGAATGGTTAGCAAACGTAGTTGTAGTCCCTAAAAAGGGAAATAAACTAAGAATGTGCATAGACTATAAGGATTTAAACAAGGCATGCCTTAAAGATTCATTTCCTTTTCCGAATATCGATCGCATGATCGATGCCACGGCCGACCATGAGATCCTTAGTTTTCTCGATGCCTACTCCGGGTACAATCAAATACAAATGACCCGGAGGATAAGGAAAAGACTTCGTTCATACATATTGCTATAATGTAATGCCGTTCGGACTAAAAAATGCTGGTGCTACTTATCGATGCCTAGTAAATCGAATGTTTGAAGAACAAATAGGTTAATCAATGGAGGTTTAAATTGATGATATGCTAGTTATGTCCCTGCGAGCAGAGGACCATTTGAAACATTTGCAAGAGACCTTCGACATACTGAGAAAGTATAACATGAAGCTCAACCCGGAGAAATGTGCATTCGGAGTAGGCTTGGGCAAGTTCCTCGTCTTTATGGTATCAAAGGGAATCGAAATCAACCCCGATAAAATCAAGGCAATCGAAGACATCACAATTATTGACAATGTCAACGCTGTACAAAGGTTAACAGGACGCATAGCTGCCCTGGGATGATTTATTTCGAGGTCCTCAGATAGGAGCCACCGGTTCTTCTCATTGCTTAAGAAAAAGAGCGATTTTGCATGGACACCGGACTATCAATGGGCTTTGGAGGAACTTAAACGATATCTATCGAGACCGCCATTGCTTCACACCCCAAAGGCGGACGAGCAACTTTACTTGTACTTAGCGGTCTCGGAGATAGCGGTAAGTGGGGTCTTAGTTTGAGAAGAGCAAGGTACACCTATTTCCTGTTTATTATGTTAGTCGGACCCTAGGTGAAGCCGAGACCCGGTACCCACACTTCAAAAAATTAGCGCTTGCTTTAATAAGAGCCTCTAAAAAATTAAAGCCATATTTTGAATGTCACCCAATTTGTGTTGTAACCACATACCCCCTTCGCAACATTTTGCACAAGCCCGAACTCTTGGGCCGATTGGCCAAATGGGCCGTCGAGATCAGGGTGTCAACCCCGAACAGCCATCAAGTCTCAAATCTTTGCAAACTTCGTAGCCGACTTCACGCCAGCCCTCGTATACGAGGTCGAAAAGGAACCATATTAAAATTGGGTACATCATCGGGGGTGTGGACCCTCTTCATAGACGGCGCTTCAAACGTGAAGGGGTCTGGGCTAGGCATCATTTTGAAGCCACCCACAGGTAATACAATTAGACAATCTATCTGAACTTCGAAATTAACTAACAATGAGGCGGAGTATGAGGCCATGATTGCAGGTCTCTTGCTAGCTAAGAGCCTTGGGAGCGAAGGTCATCGAGGCCAAGTGTGACTCCCAACTTGTGGTAAATGAAGTCAACAAAACTTTGAAGGTTCGAGAAGATCGAATGCAGAGGTACTTGGACAAACTACATGTGTCTCTACATTGATTTTATGAATAGACCCTACAGCACGTACCTCGAGAACAAAATAGCGAGGCGGATGCCCTTGCAAATTTGGGGTCATCGATCGAAGATGATGAACTTAGCTCGGGGACCGTCGTACAACTTTCGAGGTCAGTAATCGAGGAACGACACGCCAAAATAAACTCCACAAGTCTAACCTGCGATTGTAGGAATAAGTACATCGAATACCTAAAGAATGGGAAGCTTCCATCGGATCCTAAAGAATCAAGGACTCTACGCACGAAGGCCGCACGGTTCACATTGGTCGAGGATGGAACACTATATAGGAGAATGTTCGATGGACTGTTAGTAAAATGGTTGGGACTAGGAGACTCCGACTACGTTCTATGGGAAATTCACGAGGGCACTTGCGGAAATCATTCCGGTTCCGAGTCATTGGTTAACAAAGTCATAAGAGCAGGATACTATTGGGTCGATATGGATAAGTACACTAAAGAATTTGTTCGAAAGTGCGACAAATTTCAAAGGTATGCACCAATGATCCACCAGCCCGGAGAGCAACTCCATTTAGTCCTATCTCTATGTTCGTTCACGAAATGGGGGATGGACATCGTCGGTCCTCTACCATCAGCACCAGGTAAAGCAAAATTCATTTTGTTTATGACTGACTATTTCTCTAACTGGGTTGAAGCACGGGCCTTCGAGAAAGCCAGAGAAAAGGAAGTCATAGAATTCATCTGGGACCACATTATATGTCGATTCGGAATGCCTGCCGAGATCGTGTGCGACAATGGAAAGCAATTAATTGATAGCAAAGTGTCAAACCGTTTTGAATGTTACAAAATAAAAAGGATCCTGTCAACACCGTATCATCCTAGTTGGAACGGACAGGCAAAATCGATAAACAAGACCGTCATCCAAAATCAGAAGAAAAGATTGAACGAAGCTAAAGGAAATGGAGAGAAATATTGCACGAGGTCCTTTGGGCGTATCAAACAACGTCGAAATCCAGTACGGGGGCGACACCATTCTCTTTAGTTTATGGTGATGAAGCTCTGTTCCCGGTCAAAGTCGGGGAACCTAGCTTCAGGTTTTGGTATGCAATGGAAGAGTCAAATCACTAGGCTATGAATACAAGCCTCGAATTGCTAGATAAAAGACGGAAAGCCTCCCTCGTTCGAATGGCCACACAGAAATAACGGATTGAAAGGCATTACAATCGAAGAACCAATCTTTGACACTTTAAAATCGTGGACTTAGTTCTGAGAAAGGTCACCCTTAATACTCGAGACCCAAACGAAGGAAAACTTGGCCCGACTGGGAGGGACCATACCAGGTCCTTGATATCGTCGGATAGGGATCCTACAAACTTGGCACGATTGACGGCGAGCAATTTCCAAACAATTGGAACGTATCACTCCTCAAAAGAAATTACAGCTAAGGTACAACCTTCTCCATTTTCATTTACATTTTATACTAACCAATTGCAGGTGTTCAATCGAAGATATCGAAGGATTCTTCATCACAAAGTCCTTAGGTATGAAAGCATGCATTGCACTCTTTTTCCCTTAGACCGGTTTTTATCCCAAGTGGGTTTTTCCGGCGAGTTTTTTAATGAGGCAACTATTGTTCGTGCTAACTTAAAGCAATTCAACAGTATTCCAGGCTTCTTTACAATCAACCTCGAATACTGGGGGGGCATCACCCTCGGATGTTAACTTTGTTACAAGGAAGGTACTTCGTGTTAGCAGCGTCTCGATAGGTAAAACTTTGTAACGACCAAACAGTCAAACGAACCGTGCCCATGTAGATTACTCGGGCCCTAAAGGAGAACATGTACACATGTATAATCTATTGAGAGAAGTATTTTTCCTTGCAAAATATTTCTTGCCTTAAAGAAATTTTTACTTTACGATTTCATACTTTTGATCTATTGTGGAAACAAGATTAAGGGCCAATCACAACTGGAGTTCAACCAACTTACCCTGTACTCGGGGACTGCCGTTCGTAAAATCGATGTAATCGACTTATTAAAATCTCGATATTATAAGACCTTAGAAAGGCAACCCTCGTTTTTTTAGGCCACGACCGCCCTACTCGGGCATCGACACTTCGACCAAGTTCGAAGTGTAATCGGTAAGTAAGCCCAAGAGGCAAATCCCAAGTTAAAGGCTACGATAAAACTACCACGGTTCGGAGACGTCCGAATTCCATAATGAAACAGGCCTTCTAAAATCTTCAGAAAATCGGTTAAAAAGGCTACCCTCGACAAAATTACAAAGGGTTTCGATAACATCAACCCTCGAAAACCCTAAAGGGGTACCGGATTGTTTGAATTCTCAAAACAACCTTATGTTAAGGCATAACAAATTTTTATATGATTAACTTTTTTAAGCCGAAAAGGAAAAAAGCCATTCTTTTAAGGCCATATTGGCCTAATTCAAGAGCCTAAGGGCCATTTTATTTTTTGAGTTCGAGAAATCATCCTCTCTCAACTAAAACCTAAGGGTCATCCTACTTCGCGTTAGAGCAATTAGTCACTCGATTATAAAGACTACATTAGTCCGACATCCATCAAATTGCCTTAGCCTCGTACTCATGAACAAAATTTTCATAACGCATGAAAGAAACAAAATTTTCACAAAGTAGAAATTGGAATAAAGACAAGTCAGAAAGCAAAGAGATCTTTTATATATATAAAAATATTTTCAAGGACGAATCAGGGTCCTACACAAAAAATCAAAAGAGAAAAAACCTAAGTTCCGAATTTTCCCCAGGAGCTACATCTTCGTCATCGGGATCTTCTCTGCTATCAAATCCACTCACGCTCCCGGAATCATCATCATCGGAAGAGACCAGTGCTCTGGCTTCGGCTTCAAGTTCTTTTGCATTTTTGATCTCTATAGAGAGATCGAAGCCACGAGCGTGGGTCTCCTCAAGAGTTTCCCTTCTGGACTGACACTTTGTGGGCTCAGCAATCCAAGAAGCTCAATTTTGAGCGACCTCCACAGACTCTCTTGCTTGGACATGCGCAGCTTCAGCATCAATACCGGTAGACGGCCACGATCGCCTCCGTGTTAGCCTTTACTTTTTCTGCCTCAGACTTAACCTTTGCAAGTTCTATGGCCAATCGAGCCTCGAGCTCCTCTATTTTCTTGGCCTGAGCAGAGATTTTCTCCTTCACACCTTGGATTTGACTTTCGATCGCTAATAATTGGGCTTGAGCAGCCTCTTTCTCTGAGGCAAGGCGGTCCATGTTTTGTTTCTATGCCAAGGGCTCCACCTTCATCATGTTACCCTCCGCGCGGAGCTGTTCGATCCTCTCGGCCTTATACTGAACCAGTGAGAATGAAATGTTAGCCATCGACCCCAAACTGATACCATGAGCTTCTAATGTTTTCATTACCTGCTCAATCAGGTCGGTATGTTCTTTGTGAGTAGTGGCCAACTCGGCTCGGAGGTCCTTGATCTTTTCTTCTTTTCGCCCGCTGAGAAGTTTTAGGGCATTTCTCTTCTCCGTGAGCCTTTGAAGATCGGCCTAGCATCGGCTCAACTCTGCTCGGGATTTTGAAAACACTTCCCCATGGAGTGCCATGGCCTATGCAGAAAGAAGAAAGGAAATTAGACAAGAAGAAATAAATAGAAGTATGATATCGATGAGGGGAGTTGAAACTTACCAGACTTAGGATTCGTTGAGCCTCATCAAAGTGACTTGATGCATCACTTACGTCGTTAGCATCTTCAACTCTTATAAAACAACGACGGAAAAGGTCCTCCCCTTCGTGGGCTCCTTCTACATCAGGAGTCCTCATTGCTTGGCATCCTGAATTGCCTCCTTGGAAAATGCAGGGAGAGTCGGCGAGTCTCTAATTACTATGTGTTCTTACCTCTGAATCTCTGGCTTAATACGTTCCTAGTTTACTTTTAAGTGTCACTCTATTAACTTCTGCAATTAATCACTCTTAATGCTACTAGTTCTAAGACTATCTATGCCTAATTAGGTAATCTAAATCTTCTTTAGGGCCTATGCAGTTAGTGTATTGGCTCTTGAATGCCTATGAACATGTTTATTCACTTACCCCCTGAATCCCTGTAGTAATCTGTGTTAAGAGTTTTAGTGTTAGTCAAAATTTGCCTCTCTATCATTAAATCGCGCAGCATGCTCACTTGATCCCATACCCCTTTAGTATTTGCTTGTGATTTAGAATAGTTATCTCAGCATGTCTTGAATTGTTACTTTGAGGTGTTAGGCTAAACTTTTGGTACAAACTGGACTATCTTTCATTAATTAGACCTCTATAACAATGCTTGAATTCCCATATCTGCTACTTGACATGAGTTTATCTTCCATTCTATCCAGAATCTCTGTAGAGATGTTCTGGCATATATTATGTGTCTGTGACATTGCCCCTTTGCTAACATGATGCCCTGTCCCTTTTGTGATTACTTGGCTTATCACAATGCTGCCCTGTTTCTTATACACTTAGCATAATTTCGAACCATATTTCAACCTTTCTAGTAAAGTGCATCTGTGTATGATACCCTAGTCAATCCTGCAAATATGTTCTTTTCAGTTTCTCTTTTTTGGCATATGACTGCTTCTGTGCTAAGTGTTGAACCTATTTCTTAGTTTACATTAAGCTTGATTTTTAAGTTCTGTGATTTGTTCAACTGTTTGCCTAATATTCTCAAATTGGTCGTGTTTACTTAAATCCCTGAATTCCTATTCCTCAACCTTAGTCCTATCTCTTTCACTTGTTGCTTGGGCTTTTGAGTTCTCATTCTTAGCCGGCTGAAAGCCAAGGCTATTTAGGTTCTATCATCTGACCTCCCTAGTGTGAGCACTGCTCGGGGTCCAATTGAGGCCCTTGTGAACTCTAACACACTAGGACTTGGTCCCTAGTTCCTCCTCTGAATTATATCTGTTAACCTCCCTAGTTTGAGCACTGCCCTGGGTTCTTGAAGCCCTTAGGAACTCTGACACACTGGGGTCTTGGTTCTATATACTCAACTCTGTTTTATGACTACTGGGGAATCTCCCAAGTCCTGGCTGCCTTATGTCCATGAACATGTAATGTTGGGGTTGTTGTTAATTGTGAGAATGAAGGCGTGGCCTGGCTAGGTGTATTTGGGGCCTGTTGTAGGCTCCCTATAGCTACTCTACTCTATAATTTATGCTATTCATTCTGGGTCTGTAATAATTATTGTAGTAACATTTTTGGGGCATTAGTAAAATCGGGGAAGGGACCTTTGTCTTATACTTGCATCAAAATGGGTAGAAATCCTGCCTATAGGTTCATTACTTGGTTAGAATATGCGATTATGTTCAAACATGTTCAGTTATCGTGTGCTAGAAATCATGCTTATAGGTATTTTATCTTTGCTCAAAACGTGTTACATTCCTATTATTGTAGAAATCCTGCCTATAGGTTATTCTTTCTAGTTCAAATGTGCTCTATGCCTGCCTGTTAGAAATCATGCCTATAGGATCTAAAATCAGTTTTAATTATAGAAATCATGCTTGTTGGATCTAAAATCAGTTTTAGAAATCATGCCTATAGGATCTAAAATCAGTTTTAATTATAGAAATCATGCTTATAGGATCTAAAATCAATTTTAATTATAGAAATCATGCCTATAGGACTCAATTAGCCAATTCTAAACATAATCCAGTGATCACCATTACTAGTTACTGCATAAAATGCCTAGATATCATGCCTGTAGGTTCGATCTCTCATACCTGTAATCAATAAGCAACTATGTAGGTTTCAAAGATAGTAAACTGCCCGCTCATTAAATCCAGATTCATATAGAGATCCTTCCTATAGGTTTCTGCAACTTCAGCTTATTATAATCAGCAACTGTCATTGTTATTTTGACTTGCGTGCATTCGTTGTCTAAGTGTGGGGCCAACTTGAGCCCTTATTTGCTTATAAATGAAAGTCCAAAATGTTCTTGTATGTCGCCTATCATTTTTCATTTTGAGCAGCCTAAGTTAAATTCTAGAACCACCCTGAGATAGAGGTCCAAATGCCTCCTAGACCATAGGCACGGGACGGGTAGTGCACACATAGGGTACGACTTAGAATTGACTAGTGCGCTTTAGGTAAACAACTTAAAGATAGTAATCGGGTAGCAGGAGATAATAGTCTGTGCCCGCTAAATAATATGAGTAACACCCCACCTTGAGGGAGTTACGAAGTATTATTTATGTTGTATGGGGTGATCCACTAGGCTAAAAAATCTAGGACCCCCCCCCATCTTGTCTTTCATTAGTTATTTGTGCTTAATAATAAACTTCCCCAATTTCTTTTTTCGTACTTGATCTCCTAGACTAATTCATATAATTGAGTTCGGCTGGGACCCACAGTTGTGGACCTCGAAGAGCGCCTAACACCTTCTCTTCGAGGTAATTTTGAGCCCCTACCCGATCTTTTGTGACGCAAACTAGTTAGACAGAGTTATTTGCAAATAGGTGACCTAACGCACCTAATCTGTTAGGTGGCGACTTTCTCTTTTAAAACCCTTCCTTAAAAGAGTTGTCACGTGTCGAAACCCGATTTCGCGAGAAATAGCGGCGGGACAGCATGGCGACTCTGCTGGGGATTTTTAGGCTCTTACCATTGCGAACTTGGTCTACATGAATTAGTCTCTCTCGATAAGCATGTCTTTGTTATTAATTGAATATCCCGCTCCCATTTTTCCTTTTTATTGCCACATGCACATCCTCTTCCCTATTTCCTTTTTATATGAATTCACATGCAACTCTTTGCCTAATTTGATTACAGCTTGCATTTCCCTTTATGTCCTGATCATGTCCACTTGCTCCCAAACCTTTTAATTTTGTTATATTATGTCTCTCCCCAATCCTTACCCCTTTATTTGCTCATCACGCGAACTAACTTCTTCCCTTGTTTTTCTTTCCTTCATGTCTTTACGTTTATACTGCATTTACTACTTTCAATATGCAAAAATACTTGAAACCATGTTATTTTATCTATGAATAAAGCATGCTGCAAATCATATTCCACTTGTGCGTATTAATACCATAGCGGCACTTGATGAGTGTTCGCGCTCTTCCTAAACCACCCTTTAAATTTGGAAAGGCTTATTTGCGGTAAAACTAGTCGATTAGCGGTGCAATCGACGGTTCCGTGCGTTTTCCTCTCAAGTTGTCCGCTTGAGGGTACCAATCTAGACTCTTCTAGAAACCCCACTCTAATATCAACTGTGCATGCATCATGTCAAAACCTAGTACGAGTTAGAACACCGTCCGCGTAATAACTCGCTAAGGCAAGCCTTGTCCAAAGTCCGCCGGGATTTCCATAATCCCAATGGACACAATCACGATCTGAGCATTATTTGGAGGAAACATGCCATTATGTTGATCATTAACGTGTAAATAGCCAAATCCGGAGGGGGGAAATGGATAACTCTACTTGTTTTGCAGAAACAAGGCACGAAGTCCCTAGGTTCGGCGTGGTTCGAAATATCCCCCTTTTGCTGCTGGGTTGGTGGGAAAACCTCGCACCAAGTGACAAAAACCATGTGAAAAGATTTCTTTGGAATTTACCTTCTTTGCTAGATATCCAGCCAAACAATGTACTGATCGAGGCCGCTACTATGTTCTAGGATGAAAAGAGGGCTGTTTTGCGTTTCGGTGATATAGAAATGACTCCCTTTCTTCAAGAAATAGGGGGCTTTGCTGGACTTTCGTGGGATTGCCTTGGTCTATTGGTACTGGAAAACCGCACTTCTCGAGGGTTTCTAAAAATGATGGGTTTTAGAAAGAATGATGAGTTAGTCTGCCTGAAGAAGTCTTATATACCCTTTGACTTTCTTTAAGAATGTTACGGGCAGAGCAAATCTTACCACCTTTACAATGATGAGTTTGCCATTACTTCTCTGGGTTGGACCCACCGTTGGGTTTTTGTGTTCGTTGTCTATTTTCTGGGGATGCTGGTATTCCCGATGCAAGGAGAAAGGATACACACTCGTTTAGCTATGGTTACCAAGACCCTAATGGAAGGAATTGAGGGACAGACCTACACTATTGTCCCAATGATCGTAGCAAAGATATACCGAGCTTTGGACCGCTGCAAGAAAGGATTTAGGCATTTTGAGGGTTGTAATTTGCTACGACAAATATAGTTGTTGCAACATCTTCAAAGGGGACAATACCGGCAAGAATTTCTGCGATGACCGTGGAATGATCACGTAGCTTTTCACCACCTGAAAAGAATGACTTTTATCGCGGATAGGTTTGCACAACCAAGAAATGCTGTGGGCTGGGTACACTTCTTTAGCAATTTGACTGACGACAAAGTCCATTGGATGTTCGAATGGTTCCTTACTAGCAAGTTCATCATCAGGTCAAGAGATGTTCCTCATCTATTACTAATCGGATTAAGGGGTATCTATCCTTATGCTCCTATCAGAGTCATGAGGCAAGCTAGGAGGAAACAAGTCATACCCCGAGTTTCCAAGATGGTTCACTTCAAAGCAGATTTCCAAGGTGATTCTATTCCATTCAAGTACGAGGCACAACACATGTGGCATCTAAAAGTCATTGTGGAAAAGGATACCATCGAGCGAGATCGGTACCATGCTGGCCGTGTGTGTTTCTACCCATCATGGTTGGTCGATGACATAGCAGGAGAAGTCAAGCCGGGGATTGATTTAGGAAATAGGATCATAGACGATGCTGCCGAGGCACAAGTCAAATATAGGAGGTTACACAAAAGGATTTTTCAATCTGAGGCTAGACATTTGGAACAGCACAAAGTAGACATGGAAGCAATCAATGAGTGGAGAGGAATTTCTTCTAAATCGACATAGAGGTTGGAGTATTTAGAGTAGGGGTTGATAGATCTTGAAGGGAAGATGAGAAACAGGGTTGCAGGATGTCAAAACATGGATGGCATTGAAGGAGGGCTCCTAGCAAGGGCGTATCTGCTGCTGACATGGGCGACCTGGGGAACTCGATCGATGGAACAAAGAAGGCCAAGCATGGAGAAGGTCCCTCTAGGACCAAATAGATTATGAATTATGTTTTACTTGCTTTTTAGACTCGTTTTAGTCTTTGATTTTAATAAGGCGAATGCCATTAGTGACTCTTTATCATTATTGTCGTTTTAGTAGAGATTTTGTCTATTTATTATATTAATGAAATGATGTAGTTATTGGCATCAATTTTCTCCAAATCTATATGTCGCTAGGTCTACGTCGGGCACAATGAGGTCCCCCAAACTCGGACACGAATTTATAATTCCGCAATACCTATTTAAAACAATACAGATGTCCTTTCAATACTCCTTACTGACTTGTTTACCTTTTGTTTTCTTCTTTTTTTTATTTTTTTATTCCCATCCCCTAAGGTTGGTTCGTGTATACTGGTATCATTAGCATATCATACCAGATCAAGAGGTCCTCCACCTCCTCCTCCTCCGAACGATCCTAAAAGCAAAGGAAAAGCCACAATGGATGATACAAGCAATATCAGGAAAGACAATACTACGCATGAAGAGAATGTTAAAACTTCAGATGGTCGAAGCATTCTACCACAGAATGATTTGGTTTTACGACTGGAACAAAAGATACTGGAGTTACAAGGGGAACTTGAGCAGGTCCGAAACTTGGCAAACCTTTCCCTTACCCTTAACGTCCCCGACGTCAACCAACAAAACATCAAAAACCCATCACCTCCCCAGAACACATAAAACCAACAAAATCCTCCCGCACCTCACCAATATGCCACACCGCCTCAAAATCCTAATCCTCCACCAGTACCGACTCCTCCATAACATAATCATTAGCCAACCTAGTATCCACAAACCACTACCTATCACACTCCTCAGAACGTACCACAACCTACCCCCCATCCTCAAAACTCAACCAACGACCACCGCTATAACCAAATTCTTGGAGTCCATAAAAGCAACCCCATATATGTGGAAACCTTACCCCACACTCCTCAACAAACCTTATACATACCCGGATCTACCGAGAAGGACCTGCTTATTAAGAATATGGCAGAGGAGCTCAAGAAGCTTACTAGTTGAGTCCAGGGTGTTGAAGGCGGTAAAGGCATCGAAGGTTTGAACTATGAAGATTGTGTGTCCAGCCGGATGTAGAACTGCGGGAGTGTTACAAACCTCCCAAGTCCGAAAAGTTTTACGGAACAGGTGACCCAAAGGTGCATCTAAGGACATACTGCGACAAGCTCGTAGGAGTGGGTAAGGATGAAAGAATCCGCATGAAGTTATTCATGAGGAGCCTCACTGGAGACGCCCTGTCTTGGTATATCAGCCAAAATCCAAAGAAGTGGGTTAACTGGGTAAGCATGGCGTCAGATTCATGGATCAGTTCAGATTTAACAAAGAGAATGCATCAGATGTCTTCTATATCTAGAATCTCAAGAAAAAGCCAACGGAGACTTTCTGCGAGTATGCTACTCGGTGTAGATCGGAAGGTGAGAAAGTAAGGCCAGCATTAGAGGAAGAGCAAATGAACAAATTTTTTGTTTGGGCCCAAGATCCAATACTATGAGAGGTTGATGGTTATTAAAAACCATACATTTTCTGACATCATCAAATTAGGAGAAAGAATAAAAGAGGGAATTAAAAGCGGAATGGTGACAAACTTTGAGGCACTCCAAGCTACAAACAAGGCGTTACAGTCAAGAGTCATATCCAAGTATAAGGAAGTAGGGGCCGTGATGGTAGCCCAAGGAACAAAATCTCCTCTCATATACCAAACACCTCCACCCACATATCAGCCTTCACCTCCCAGATACCACCAACCTGGCGCCACCTACCATACTTGTAACACACAACCTACAAATTACCACTCACCACCACCAGCCCGCCAAAACTACCAGAAACCCAAACCAAATTTCGACCGCAGACCACCCAGACAATATATTCCTATTGCTGAACCCATCGATCAACTTTATGAAAGAATGAAGGCTGCCGGTTATGTCACCCCTATTCCTGTTGTTACTATGGAAAACTCTTCCCAGTGGGCTAATCCAAACAAGACATGTGCCTATCACTCAGGCATGAAAGGACATACTATCAATGAATGTCGTACTTTGAAGGATAAGATCCAGACATTGATTGACACCAAAGTTATACAAGCAAAAGAGGCTGCGCCAGATGTCCGCAACAATCCCCTCCCAGATCACAGGGGTGAGGGGGTAAATATGATCAGAACAGATGAAGAATGGGATCCGGAAGGATCAATTGGACTCATTCATGAAGGGGATGAACCAAAGTACCTCCAGTAACTCTCACACCTATTATAGTGCATATTCAGTCCCCAATTGAGGTTGAAATAACCATGCCAACTTCGTTTGAGGTTAAAGCAACAACGCCCCCATCTACACCAGCTCCATTCGAGGTGGAAGTAACCGTACCCTTCACTGTGACGGTAGCACCCACACCGTCCTTTAAGTCTAATGCTATAGCATGGGACTATGCTGCAGAGGCGAGAAGGAAAGGAACAAGTAGAGAAGCCGGTCCCACGCAGCCTATCATTGAAACAAGCCCGGATGATCTTTGGAGAAAGGTGCAAGTGAGAGAATATTCTGTGATTGATCATCTGAACAAAACCCATGCTCAGATATCCATTATATCGCTACTGCAAAATTCTGAGACACATAGGAACGCATTAATGAAAGTCTTGAACGACGCCTATGTACCCAATAATATCACTAGCGGAGAAATGGCTAATATGGTGGGACAAGTTCTAGAAAGCCCCAAGATCACTTTTCACGAAGACGAGTTGCCACCAGAAGGGTTGAGTCACAACAGGGCATTACATATCACCGTGCAATTTGAGGACAAATTCATCGCCGAGGTCTTGATAGATGGGGGTTCAAGCCTCAACATTAGTCAGTTGACTACATTGAAGAGGTTGGGTAAAGGCTTGCATGAGATACGAGCAGGATCTATGAATGTGAAAGCATTCGATGGGTCCCAAAGGGCCACGATCGGGGAAATAAACCTGTGTCTGCAGATTGGTCCAACTTGGTTTGATGTTGAGTTTCAACTATTAGACATATCCGCCACGTATAATCTGCTGCTGGGACGACCTTCGATACATGCTGCTGGAGTCGTAGCTTCTACGCTACACCAGGCCGTGAAGTTCAAATGGAATCATCTGGAAGTGATCATTCATGGAGATTGAAGTAATCCCATTTACACCAATCAAACCGTTCCGGTTTGTCAAGAATAAAAGGTAGTTGGGTGGAGAAACGTACCCTCGCATCGAGCGTGTCAATGTAATCGAGAAAGACAAGTGGTGGAGTAATAAGATTGAAAGCATACTGTTATCGACAGGTATGAACCCAGTAAAGGTCTCAGCAAGAATCTCAAGGGTATCACTAAGTCAATACAACCTAAACGTCACGGTACAACCTTTATACTTGGATATCAGTACACCTGGTAGGAGTACGATGATTGGTCCCCGCCATGGCGTGGTCCCTATTACCCTCTTGAATAGCCAATACCACATTTGTACCAGACATTTCAACAAGCCAACGTGATATGGGGATCTGAAGACGATGAGGCTTTAGCTGGCCTAAGGAATCTATTACTAGACGATGAATACATGGACTGCAATGCAATAGTTGAGTAGGAGGGGGAGGAAGACCATGCCATTCTGACCATGGAGAAAGGAGTCGTTCTCAAGAATTGGACTACTACACCATCCCGGGCCTGTCGAGTTCCTGGGTAGCCTGGCAATTAGCATGATCTATTTTTAAGAAATTTTAAGCATTTAAGACATTTTTAGTATTCTATTTTAGACGCATTTTGTTTCGAAAGAATTGCTCGAATCATCGAGCCGTACTTGTTTTAACGTTTCCAGATTTATCTAATGCATTGCTATTTTAGTATTTATTATTATCGTTTATATTTTTCTCTCTACAGCATTATTATTACTTACCCCGATGAACCGACGACTGTGTCATGTAATGAGATAACGCAACATAAGGATAGTGATTTAGAGGAAATAGAAGAAGAAGATATAATCCCTGAGGAAATTGTCAGAGAGGTGGAAAATTTTGCGAATAAGCCTAAGTCAAATTTGGACGAAACCGAGATAGTCAACTTAGGAGATTCTGAAACAGTCAAAGAAACCTGTATAAGTATTCGCTTGTCACCATCACAGAAAGAAGAATACACCCGTTTCATGAAGGAGTAGGAAGATATCTTTGCATGGTCTTTTGCTGATATGACTAGTTTGAGCACGTCTATAGTGGCTTATAAACTACCTATCAATCTGATGTGTCCGCCTGTAAAGCAGAAACTCAAAAAGTTCAAGCCTGATATGAGTCTGAAAATCAAAGAGGAAGTAACCACGCAGATCAAAGCAAAAGTTCTAAGAGTGGTCGAATATCCTACCTGGTTGGCCAACATCGTGCCAGTATCGAAGAAGGATGGGAATGTCTAAGTGTGTGTCGGCTATCAGGACCTAAACAGAGCAAGTCCCAAAGATGATTTCCCGTTACCCAATATACATGTACAGTTCGACAACTGTGCCAAGCATGAACTCCAATTCTTTGTGAATTGCTTTGCGGGATACCACCGGATCTGGATGGATAAGGAAGATGCCGAGAAAATAGCCTTTATCACTACGTGGGGGATGTATTGTTACAAAATGATGTCGTTTGGCCTGAAGAATGTTGGAGCCACTTACATGAGAGCCATGACGACTATTTTTCATGACATGATTCACAAAGAAATAGACGTATACATGGATGACATCATCATCAAGTCCAGAAGAAGCGCAAATTATATAGCATATTTAAGGAAATTCTTTAATCGGCTTCGAAGGTACAATCTGAAACTGAATCCTGCAAAGTGTGCCTTCAGAGTCCCTACTTGAAAATTACTAGGTTTCATCGTCAGTTGCCGGGGGATTGAGTTGGACCCTTCAAAGTTCAAAGCCATCCATGATTTGCCGCCTCCGAAGAGCAAGAAAGATGTGATGAGTTTCTTGGGGAGTCTCAATTACATCAGCCGATTCATAGCACAATCGACCGTGATCTGTGAGCCAATTTTCAAAATGCTGAAGAAAGATGCTGCAACAAGCTGGACTGAAGAATGTCAAAAAGCCTTTGACAGAATCAAGGAGTACCTATCCAAACCACCAGTCTTGGTCCAGCCGGAGCCTGGTAGGCCTCTACTACTCTATTTGTCCGTACTAGATGGACGGTTGTGTCTTGGGACAACACGACGAGACGGGGAAAAGAGCAGACCATATACTATCTGAGTAAGAAGTTCACACCCTACGAAGCACGATATTCTCTGCTGGAACGCACTTGTTGTGCTCTGACATGGATAGCTCAGAAATTGAGGCACTACTTTTATGCCTACTCTACATATCTCATATCAAGGATGGATCCCCTAAAATACATTTTTCAGAAACCGATACCTACAAGGAAGCTAGCAAAATTGCGGATATTGTTGAGTGAGTTTGATATCGTCTACGTGACTCAGAAGGCGGTCAAGGGACATGCTTTAGTAGATCATCTTGCAGAAAATCCTGTAGGAGGGGAATAGGAACCACTGAAAACGTATTTTCCTGATGAAGAAGTATCATTTGTAGGAGAAAATATCACAGAAACTTACGACGGTTGGAGAATGTTCTTCGACGGGGCTGCAAATTTCAAAGGAGTGGGTATTGGAGCGGTTTTGGTGTCGGAGACAGGTCAACATTATCTACTATCCGCGAAGCTCAGGTTTTCGTGCACCAACAATATGGCAGAATACAAGACTTGCATTATGGGGCTCAATTTTGCCATCCACATGAATATTCAGGAATTGCTGGTAATTGGTGATTCAAACCTTCTAGTACATCAGGTTCTAGGAGAATGGGCCACCAAGAATACCAATATATTGCCTTATCTGTATCACGTGCAAGAGTTGATGAAGAGGTTTACAAAGATAGAATTCAAACATGTTCCGAGAATCCAGAACAAGTTCCCAGACGCATTGGTACTTTGTCTTCCATGATACAACATCAAGATAAGAACTTCATCGACCCTATTCCAGTAAGTACCCATAACCAACCAGCTTATTGCGCTCATGTTGAAGAAGAAACAGACGGAAATCCATGGTTTCACAATATCAAGGAATATTTGGCAAAAGGAGAATACCCGGAGCATGCAAAGTTAGAAACGCACACTCTGAAGATTATCCAACCATTTTTTCTAAAGTGGAGGAATTCTGTACAGAAGGACTCCAGACCTAGGATTATTACGGTGCGTTGACGCCAAAGAAGCTTCCAAACTGCTCGAGGAAAACATGCTGGAACTTGCGGACCACACATGAATGGTTTCGTTTTAGCTAAGAAGATACTAAGAGCAGGATACTTTTGGATAACTATGGAAACGGACTGCATTAGGTATGTCCAAAACTGTCACTAGTGTCAGGTACAAGCAGATATGATAAGGGTACCACCAAATGAACTCAATGCAACAAGTGCACCTTGGCCTTTTGCTGCTTGGGAAATGGATACCGTCGGTCCAATCGAGCCTGCCGCTTCGAACGGGCACATGTTCATTTTAGTGGCCATAGACTACTTCACAAAATGGGTTGAGGCTGCATCTTACAAGGCTATAACAAAGAAAGTCGTCACAGATTTTTCTAGGGATCGTATTGTTTGCTGATTCGGGGTGCCAGAATCCATCATCACCGACAATTCCGCCAACCTCAATAGTGATTTAATGAAAGCTATGTGTGAAACCTTCAAGATCAAGCATAAGAATTCCACAGCATACAGACCTCAAATGAATGGAGTCGTGGAGGCCGCAAACAAGAATATCAAGAAAATATTGAGAAAAATGGTAGACAACCACTACCAATGGCACAAGAAATTACCATTTGCCTTATTGGGGTATCGTACCACAGTCCGCACATCAACCGGAGCAACCCCTTACATGTTGGTCTACGGTACAGAAGTTGCCATTCCTGCCGAGGTCGAAATTCCTTCCTTAAGGATTATACAAGAAGCTGAACTCAGTGATGTAGAATGGATAGGAAGTCGTTACGAACAGTTAGCTCTTATTGACGGGAAAAGAATGAACGCAATATGTCATGGTCAACTTTATCAGAATAGAATGTCCAGAGCTTTCAACAAAAGAGTCCCAGACAGTTCACACTAGGGCAGCTGGTGCTGAAGCGGATCTTTCCGCATCAAGGTGAAGCCAAAGGGAAATTTTTACCAAATTGGCAAGGGCCCTACATGGTTCACAGAGTACTAACAGGAGGAGCACTCATACTTGCAGAAATGGACGGAGAAATTTGGCCAAAACCTATCAACTCAGACGCAGTCAAAAGATACTATGTTTAGGATTGTTTGCATTTCTTCATCTGATGTAACTGAACTACACTTGACCTGATTCCCGTTAGAGAGGGGATACGTAGGCAGCCCTGTGGGTTCGGTCACATCTTAATAAAATGTTCATTTCACCCATGATCAGAAACTGGTGCAGAATTTTGAGGAGGACCCTCAAAATTTCGGAGCAAGTCTAGCCAACTTCGTCATATGCAGAATAGTCAAAGAATCACTTATTAAATTGGGGCAGAATTTTGAGGAGGACCCTCAAAATTCTAATGCAAAGAAGTCGCAATGTCTCTAAAGTGTCGGAGTCATTGGTTCATTTAATTTACTTGATATCGTAAACTACTATGTTTTAAAATAACTATGTTTATCAAATGCATGCATACTTTTAGAAAACATTATTTTTATGACAGCCAGATGTTACCCACGGTAACCCGAATAGGATCTCCAAAGCAAAGCAAGCAGGCAAAAGCATGAACCGACCTTCCCCCTACAGAAGTCACATATCTTTCATTGAATGTAGGTATAATAAGACAACGATACTCGTAGATACATTAGAACACTGCCGTCAAGATAACAAATTATCTAGCACGAACAGCCTCAGTTAATAAATGCTTTACTTTTCCACTTGTCTCCTATTTGCATGAGGCTAAGCCCCGCCTCCCTAACTGCACGAAGCTAAGCACTGCCTTCCCTGCATGGGACTAAGCATTGTTTCCACTTTGCATAAGGCTAAACATTGCCTTCCCCTGCATGAGACTAAGCATTGTCTCCATTTTGCATGAGGCTAAGCCCTACCTCCCTAATTGCATAAGGCTAAGCACTGCCTTCCCCTGCATGAGACCAAGCGTTGTCTCCATTTTGCATGAGGCTAAGACCTGCCTCCTCAACTGCATAAGGCTAACCACTGCCTTCCCCTGCATGAGACTAAGCATTGTCTCTATTTTGCATGAGGCTAAGCATTGCCTCCATACTTGTATAAGGCTAAGCACTGTCTTCCCCTGCATGAGACTAAGCATTGTTTCCATTTTGCATGAGGCTAAGCATTGCCTCTTTAATTGCAAAAGGTTAAACACCGCCTTCCCCTGCATGAGACTAAGCCCTGTCTCTATTTTGCATAAGGCTAAGCATTGCCTCCTTAATTGCATAAGGCTAAACACTGCCTTCCCCTGCATGAGACTAAGCCTGGTCTCTATTTTGCATAAGGCTAAGAATTGCCTCCCTACTTGCATAAGGCTAAGCATTGCCTTCCATTCTGTCTCCTCTTCTTGCATGAGGCTAACCCTTGCCTCCTCAGCTGCATAAGGCTAAGAATTACCTTCCATTGCATGAGACTGAGCCCTATCTCCTCTTCTTGAATGAGGCTAAGCCCTGCCTCCTTAACTGCATAAGGCTAAGCTCTGCCTTTCCATGTGTAATGCCGAATGCTACTACTTAAAATCTAGCACTATTTTGCCTTTCTCGTGGCTGAGCTCTCTCCCAATCTTATGCAAGACTAAGCTCTGTCTTGTTTTGCTTATATGATCCATCATCATGTCTCTACATTTCATGGGCTAAAACATCGCCATCTTATCCAAAGGCACCATAGTACGAAGGCATCATCCTCATAGCCTTAAGACACCATGTCATGGCCTGAGGATCTCTCCATACTGCACATCATTATTCAAAGGCGTCATGGTTCAGAGGCACCATTTTCATGTCCCGAGAACATCATTTCATGGCCTACAAATCCCTTATCACATGATTCATGGCCTGGGACGTCATGGTCTAAGGACATCATCCTCACCGTCCGAAGACAATCTTCACGGTCCAAAGGGAATTTGCATCATGTTTAAATTCTCGCAATA
The DNA here is from genome assembly GCF_001879085.1 of Nicotiana attenuata. Lineage (NCBI taxonomy): Eukaryota > Viridiplantae > Streptophyta > Magnoliopsida > Solanales > Solanaceae > Nicotiana > Nicotiana attenuata. The sequence continues at coordinate 109,965 of NW_017672601.1, forward strand.
ACCCATATATATTTTGCATGCATCGTGTTTTAAGTTTTTCAGGTAATTCAGGAGGTAACCGTTCTTCAAACGGGAGCAACCTTCGCTCCGGTTTCCGTTCATCACGTTCACACACTACAATTATTTCAAACGTAACTGACTCCCATCAATTACTCGCTTTTACTCTATGACCGTTCAGATATCTGCCCTGTGATACATCCATAACATCTCAAATTCATATTCATGACTTCGCATACATTCATCCGATACTATCCTACTCAAAAGAAGCCTTTCCGAAACACACGACTATTCCTATAACAACTCCATCGGTTTCATTCACCGTCGGATCCAGAACTACACATGGCCTGATTCCTGTAAAACTAGGGATATGTAGGCAGCACACAAACCAGGGTTCGGCCTATATTTTTCAAAATCACTCAATTCCGTCAAAATCGGTCATCATTTCTTTACTCGACAACTCATTCATCCTTCCTAGGTAAAGAGAGGCAGCTGCTGATACCCAATTTTTCCCTCACTTTTAACTATATATATATATATATATATATATATATATATATATATATATATATATATATATATTTTCAAAATACTACATATGCATTATTTATTAGAGTTACAAACATGCATAAGTGTTTTTATAATTTTTCTATAATTTTAAAGGCTTTAAATCAATTTNATATATTTTCAAAATACTACATATGCATCATCATTTTGATTTATGAGCACACACAAGCATTTTTACAATTTTTCATAATTTGTAAAGAGTTTAAATCAATTTATTTCTCTATTTTATTATATAAATATCAAATAATTACCCTCTAGATTATTTTTATGATGCGTTAATCATCCAAACTTATCATTTATACTAGCATAATATTTAAATATTTTTAGTGCATTTTTATAATTACATTTACCTTTTAAGGCTAAATTGCACATTTTTACAATAATAGCCCATATGCATGTATAATTACATTATTTACACAGAAAATGACTTTTTAAATTTTTATAATTTTAAGTAATTACTTTCAATCTTTTTAGTACATAGATGATATTTTTGATATTTATTAATTACTTTTATAAATTATTTATTTATTAAATATTTGGTATTTAAAAATAGCCTAAATTCCTACCCAAATTCGGACATAAAATTTTCCAATACAACAGCCCAATACCTCATCCCAAACCAAACGACCCCTAACCCAATAACCCCGGTCGGTGCCCATTTATTAAACCCGCCCCGTTCACTTTTAAATTCCAGCCGTTGATCTTTCAAGATCAAAGGCCCATATCCCTTCTCCCCCTTCTAATTAACCCAGACCCCCAAACCCTAACCAATTCCATCTCAGACGCCGCCCTCATATTCTCTCAAACCCTCCCTCTCACAGAAACCCTAGCCGCCTCTCAAAAACCTCGCCGAATCCGTCTCAACCATGGATTTTTCCATGATTTTCTTACCTTTTTTGTGTTATACCGTCATCTCCTACGAATCTATACTATCTCCTATTACTTGCCTAAACATGGCAAGTACCCTATCCCATGTTCCGGCCATTTCCCTTTTGACCGCTTGAATCTGGACATGAATCTCGCCCATATACATCATGATTATGGCTATATGGGTCCGATTAGCCGAGATTTTTGGCCAACCTTCGACTTCTGTCAAGTAGGATTTGAATCTCCCTTTGTTCCCTACCGATTCTCAACCGATACTTTTCCTTTTCTATGTTTGACTACTCTTATCCTTATGTTTTCCTTTTTCAACTTTAGTCTTTGCCTTAAAATTGATATTTGGTATTATTTGTGTGTTTTCCTGTTGATTTACTGAACCCCTTTGATTTGTGCCCTAAAATCGATTCTAATCGATTCCAGAATATTTTTTTCCTTATTTGTGTCTGAATAATTTGTTTGCCATGCTGACTTGCTCGATTTCTACACTATATAAACCCCTCCCCCATTCTCCTTTAAGATAGACTTTGGAATCATTATAACCTCTCTAGATCTAAAACTTTACTCTGTTATTTCGTTCTATACTTTGGTTTTGGCCAGCTGAAAGCCAAGGCCATTAAATTTTGGGTTTTGCTTCTCATTGACGTTCAGAACACTGTGGGTTTTGTTCTTTCTTGCATTTTTCATTTTAACTGGTGAGTTACTTGACTTCCGTAATTTCATCCTTATGTGTTCTAACCTCTGAATCTCTGGATTAATACGTTCCTAGTTTACTTTTAAGTGTCACTCTGTTAACTTCTGCATTTAATCACTCTTAATGCTACATGTTCTGAGACTATCTATGCCTAATTGGGTAATCTGAATCTTCTTTAGGGCCTATACAGTTAGTGTATTGACTCTTGAACGCCTATGAACATGTTTATTGACTTACCTGCTGAATACCTGTAGTAATCTGTGTTAAGACTTACAGTGTTAGTCATAATTTTCCTCTCTATCATCAAATTGCTCAGTATGCTCACTTGATCCCATACCCCTTTAGTATTTTCTTGTGATTTAGAATAGTTATCTCATCATGTTTTGAATTGTTACTTTGAGGTGTTAGGCTAAAGCTTTAGTACAAACTGGACTATATTCCGTTAATTAGACCTCTTTAACAATGCTTGAATGCCCATATCTGCAACTTGACATGAGTTTACCTTCCATTTTGTATAGAATCTCTGTAGAGATATTCTGGCATATATTATGTGTCTGTGACATTGCCCCTTTGCTAACATGATCCCCTGTCCATTCTGTGATTACTTGGCTTATCACAATGCTGCCCTGTTTCTTATACACTTAGCATAATTTCCAACCATATTTCAACCTGTCTAGTAACGTGCATTTGTGTATGATACCCCAGTCAATCCTGCAAGTATGTTCTTTTCAATTTCTCTTTTTTGGCATATGACTGCTTCTGTGCTAAGTGTTGAACCTATTTCTTAGTTTACATTAAGCTTGCTTTTTAAGTTCTGTGATTTATTCAACTGTTTGCCTAATATTCTCAAATTGGTCGTGTCTGCTTAAATCCCTGAATTCCTATCCCTCAACCTTAGTCCTATCTCTTTCACCTGTTTCTTGGGCTTTTTGAGTTCTCATTCTTAGCCGGCTGAAAGCCAGGGCTATTTAGGTTCTATCATGTGACCTCCCTAGTGTGAGCACTGCTCGGGGTCCAATTGATACCCTTATGAACTCTGACACACTAGGACTTGGTCCCTAGTTCCTCCTCTGAATTATCTCTGTTAACCTCCCTAGTGTGAGCAATGTCCTGGGTTCTTGAAGCCCTTGGAACTCTGACACACTGGGGTGTTGGTTCTATATGCTCAACTCTATTTTAAGACTACCGGGGAATCCCATAAGTCCTGGCTGCCTTATGTCCATGAACATGTAATGTTGGTGATGTTCTAAACATCAATACCACACAAGAGGGGTGGGGGGAGGGGTGAGAAGGACCTGGTTCTTCTAGGTGTTCCAACTACTGCTGTTTGCGGAATAATAAATACAGAAAATAAAGAACACAGAGATTGTTACGTGGAAAACACCTGGCTCAAAAGGTGAAAAACCACAACCTACTATTCAGTAGGATTTTCCCAAACTTCCACTCAAATCACCGAGCCAAAACAGCATTTACAAAACTCTTTGTAAACCTAAGGATTAACTCTAATCCCGTTGTGGCACACAGCCTCAACTGTTGCGACAACTTCAAGTTAACTCTAACTTGAACACTCTAGGTACCTAATACAATTGCTTCTATGAAAGCAAAAAGATAAAATGTATAATCACCTACTACAATTGAACAAGAATAAAAGATAGACACTTGGAAATGGTTCTTCTATCTCGTTCAAGTAGCTTCAGGATTGCACATTCGAATCACACGTAAATTGCTTGCAAAATTGCCTTGCTCTTTTCCTCTCAATTTAAGTTTAACTTCTGCTTGTGTGCATTACCTGTAAAAGAGAACAATACTGACATTTAATGGGTTTGTAATCAGAGTTTGACTGGGATTCAATTGCTACTCTTCTATCGTAGAAGAGTTCATAGTGATCTCAAACTCTAACACTATCTTCTTCCTAAACTGTGTTCTCTTCATGTAAGGAGTCTTTCTCTCCTTATCCAATATGCAACCTTTTCGATCATATCAGTAGATATCGCTTCTTGATCAGTTAGATTTATCTCCTTCGCGTGCATCTCACATATACGGTTGATCATGACTGTGCTTTACACGATGGACCTGGTCCGCCTGAGTTCTTTTGTCAATCTTCAAAACTTCACCTGTTCTTGGGCCAACAAATTCCCCCTTTTTGATGATGACAAACTCTGTGCTTTTTACTTACTTGGATCCTGTAAGAATTCAGCTCAACCATCAAAACAATGTGTAGAAAATTTACTCATCATCAAGGACCAGGTTAATTAGGTTATAAATATCACTTATTCAGAATGTGTGTAAAGCACAAATCTCTTCCCCCTTTTGGCATCATCGAAAAGTTGCATACAAAGTGTGAGTCCCAGATTTTAATAAGTACTCATGGCCACTGGGGAAACTACAAGTGCAATCATGGTTTATCATCAGTAATCAAGCAAACATATTTAAACTATCAAGGAAAGATAATCATTGAACAAGAGCAAAAACAGTAGATTTCATTGATAGAGATATGTTGCTACCACAATCCACAACCAGAAAGCAAAAAACATTTAAAACATGAGCAAAAAAAATAGAGAAATACCTAATCCGGGTCACTGAGGGTACTAGACAAGTTCAGGAGACAAAAGCTAGGATTCCTAAGGCTTGGGGGAGCTAGAGGGTTGATTTTGGGCTTGGAGAAGATTCAGCATATTGTGAAGAATTCCATCATTCTTCTCCTTTTTCCTTGGCAAGCTCAGTTTTGAGGGCATCCCTCTTAGATTCCACCTCTGCCACACGAGCCTTGAGCCTAGCTATCTCAGCATCCTTTGCTTCACATTCCTGAACTAGAGCCCTGACTTTATTGTTGACAGGAGTTTTCTTGGATGAACCAGGTTCATTTGGCATGGCATTGACTAAATAGTCACAAGCAATCAGAGTATTAATGCCAAAGTGGTCCTTGCTTGATGCCATTTCCCATTTCTTCAGAGGCACATTGCACCTATCCAGAACCGTAGTCAGAATAAAACCATAGGGATTAGCATGAGCCTTGGAACCATTTATGACCCTGTCCAGTAGCTTGATAATGAGTGCAGGCCAATTGATTTGCATTCCTCTTTCTAGGAACTCCATCAGCACTAAATCTATATAATTTGCAATATGCCTTCTCTCCTACCCGGGCAGTAGGCACTTGTTGACAAACTCAAAGATAACTTTGTGTTGTGGCCTCATTTCACTCTTCTGAACAGCCCTAGCCTCATTCACATCTTCAGCATCACAGAACCTCCTGGTTATTTCAAGGGCAGTAGGGAGAGAGTCCAGACAAGGCCACCTTTGCCTTGTATAGTCATCAAACCCTTTAGAGGGTATGCCAAGGATCTCTCCCAGTTTTGCTGCATCAAAGGACACTTGAACTCCTTTTACTAGGCTGCTAACCTTGTCATCCGTAACCTCTGCATTAGCCATGAACTCAATAATCTCGTTCCTGGCTAGCCTTCCATCCATCTGAAGGACCATGTTCTTCCACCCCTGAGCAGTCAAGGCATCCACCAGTCTCATCATTCCTGGTTCCACCAGGTCTTTCAGCAGTCTACCCTTCAAAATCTTCCTCTTGCCAAACATGGCAAGCTTGTCTTGTTCACCAACAGACTCATCTTCTTCTTGTTCTCCACTCCATTCCTCATCTTCAGAAATTCTCACTTGTTTACTTTTCACTGCAAACCTTGTCCTCTTGGCTAATGAAGGTTCAGCAGCCTCAGACACAGAGGAAGACTTCTTGGAATAAGTCTTGGGCTTTTTGGGCTTGGGGGTCTGAACCTCCACTGGTTGAACTTCCACCTGATGGACCTGTTCCATCTCCTCAACCTCCATAGCCTCTGAGGGCTCTACAACCTTCCCGTTTCCTTTAGCTAGCTTTTTCTTTTTATTATCAACTAGAGCCTTTTGGAGATCACTCTCACTCTACTTCACCCTGCTTCTTGTAGCTCTACCCTTTGGCAATGAAAATTCAGTAGTTGTTGGGAATGAAGCCTTTCTTTTCTTGGAGGGTTTAGGAGCACTGGGGGCTTTTTGTGTGTTAGGTTTTCTATTCTTTGGATCATAACTCGCCCCAAACTTTTCAAGAGGTCTGCTAGGGTCTCTTCAACTGATGAACCAGGTTCATCTCTCTGTGAACTTAAGTTAACCAACCCTTCAGCAGCTTCACCAGAACCACTTCCCCCTGACTTCTTGCCACTCTCTTCTACATGTTCTTGTTCAACCTCACAGATAGCAGACACAGACAAACCAGCTGTGGGTGAATGATCAACCACTCCTTTCCCATTTCCCCTCTTTTCACCACATGCACCCTCTCTCTCTTTTTCTTTTGCAGATTTCTTTTTACCACCACTCCTACCTACTCCAGGTAATTCTACATCCCTGATTGGCCCAACCAGAACAAACCTAGTTTCTAAATTCTCAGACACAGAAGAAATTACCTGGGAATCTTGAGCCTTCTCCGAGTCAGAAGACCCAATTTCTTCCCCCTCACTAGCTGACTTGTACGACTCAGAATCAGAGTTAGACTCATAGTCTTGGACCTGGCTTGCCTTTAATTTTGCATTCAACTTCTTTGAAAGAGCCCCAAAAGCCACTGTTTTTCGAGCAAGCATTTTTACCCTTCGCAGCCTGGGTTTGGGAGTTGTGCTGGGTGGAGGAGAGGAAGATGAATCAGAGGGAGTAGGTTGTGGAGGAGTTCCCGGGTTGTCTTGTGGGTTTGACATTTTCGCTGATTTCTGGATAGAATAGGTGAATTAGAATTTTGGAGAAGAAAGCAAGTGAAAGTGAAGAGGGAGTTTTTGACGGTTTGGGATTATGAAGATGGCAGGAGGTAATGATAGTATTAAAAAAGAAATACACATTTAATGGATAACGGCAGTATTGACAGTGGTCAATTAGAGGACTAATCAACCTGAAATTTCAGGTTTGAATGAGCGGTTAAGCTTCCCTAGATTTTAGGCAAATTTTGTGGTTTAGAGTTCTAAGGTGGACGGAACTGGTTCAAGGCTAACGGATAGAGTTTTCTAAGGAGTTGAACAATTTTAGGACTTCTTCTCATGATTTAAATATTTACGTTTCTAATTGTGCAGAGTATAGAAAACATACCTTAGCTTTCAGATGAACCCATACTGATGAACCAGGTTCTACATTTAGAATTCTCTTGAACATGCCTCAATTTTCCATAATAGAAAATTTTTTGTAAGAGATCAGTGAGTCATATTAACACATGTCACATGAGTATACTAATTTTAGTATGAAGCTGAGTAGAAATTAATCTAGATTTCCTAGCCAAAAAATATTTATTTATTTATTTTTAATTTTTTTTTTCATTGTGCATTCTGAGCTGCTCCTATTTGGTGACCTTAATCATCCCTAATTCCAACCTGTTCCTCTCAAAGTTTTCTCTACTCAGTGTTTTAGTGAAGATATCAGCAATTTGCTTGTCAGTAGCACAGAATTCTATGGAAATCAATCCTTTCTCATAGTTATCTCTTAAGAAGTGGTGTCTAACACCTATGTGCTTAGTCCTTTTGTGATGAACAGGGTTCTTTGTCATACTTATAGCACTAGTGTTATCACAGAAGATAGGAATACAACCAACTTCAATACCAAAATCTATCAGCTGCTGTTTGATCCACAGCAATTGAGCACAACAAGAGGTAGCAGCAACATATTCAGCCTGAGCAGTGGATAAGGCCATTGAATTTTGCTTTTTAGTAGCCCATGATACAAGACATGAACCAAGAAAATGAGCCATACCTGAGGTGCTCTTCCTATCCACAAGGAAACCTGCATAATCAGCATCAGCATACCCTAGTGATTAAAATTACTACCTTTAGGGTACCAAAGACACAGATCAGTAGTACCTTTCAAATATCTCAGTATCCTCTTGACAGCAGTTAAGTAAGATTCCTTTGGATTAGCCTGAAAACGAGCACAAAGCCCTACACTGAAAACTATGTCAGGTCTGCTAGCAGTAAGATACAAAAGTGAACCAATCATACCCCTATACAACTTCTGATCAACAGATGAACATGTTCATCTATGTCTAATTTAGTGGCAGTTGCAATGGGGGTGTCTATTTCCTTTGATTCAACCATTTTAAACTTTTTGATCAGCTCCTTTGCATATTTCTGCGGATGGATCATGGTTCCATTTGGGCTTTGTTTGATCTATAAGCCTAAGAAAAAATTAAGCTCACCCATCATACTCATTTCAAACTCACTCCCCATTAATTTGGCAAAATCCTTACTTAGTTTGTCAGTGGTTGCCCCAAAAATTATGTCATCAACATACATTTGTACCACAAGAAGATCCTTACCTTTTTCTCTCAAGAATAGAGTACTGTCAATTTTACCTCTTTTGTAGCCATGTTCAAGTAGGAATTTGGACAATCGTTCATGCCATGCTCTAGGAGCCTGCTTGAGTCCATAGAGAGCCTTGTCTAATTTGTACACATGCTCAGGACATTCCTTGCTCTCAAACCCTAGAGGTTGTTTAACAAACACTTCTTCTTTTAGGTATCCATTCAGGAAGGCACTTTTGACATCCATCTGATGAAGAGTGAATTTCCATGTGTGCTGCAAAGGCTATGAGGAGTCTTATTGCCTCTAGTCTTGCAACTGGAGCAAAAGTCTCATCATAATCTATACCCTCCTCTTGGCTATAACCTTGAACCACCAGTCTTGCCTTGTTTCTTGTAACTGTTCCATCTTCATCAAGTTTGTTTCTGAAGACCCATTTTGTGCCAATTACTGATCTGTCCTTGGGTCTTGGAACTAGATGCCAAACCTGACTTCTCTCGAACTGGTTGAGTTCATCCCTCATTACATTTACCCAATCTGCATCCTGCAAAGCCTCAACAACATTTTTAGGTTCAATAAGAGATAGGAAAGCATCAAAAGCACACAAATTCTTTAATTGTGATCTAGTTTTAACTCCAGAGGTTGGATCATTAATTATGTTCTCTATAGGATGAAAACTTTGATACTTGTGAGGTTTCACAATCAACTGATTTCTGTTTAATGTTTCTCCCATGTTCTGTTGTTGAAGAACAGGATCATGAACAGGTTCCTTTAGAGGATTGATTTCAGTTCCTCTTTGATTAGTTCCCCCTGTCAGGTTGCCCTAGATGGAAGAACCTGTTCCATCACCTGTTCCTTCTTTTAGTGCCGCTTTGGCTTGAGCTGAGACTTCACTCAAATCTTTTGCCAGCCCAATGGCTTCATCTTCATGTTCCTGTCTCTCAGAAAGAATGTTAGTTTCATCAAACACTACACGTACACTTTCTTCTACACACAAAGTTCTTTTATTAAACACTTTATATGCTTTGCTATGTGAAGTGTTTACCGTGAAAATGGTAACGAAAATTAAATTTGTAAATGGGATTCTAAAAATACGTGATCTATTCCCGAGCTAGTTTGAAAGGGTGATTAGTGCTAAATGTGGAGTAAAAACAATAAAGATCGAGCAAGACAAAAATGATAATCGAACCAGTAAGGGATGTTCCAGGGCTTAGGACAAGCCAGTAGATACCTCCGGGCCAAGCCTCGAGCCTACCTCGGGCATATCGAAGATAACCTTATCGAGGGTAATTGGGAAGGGGATAACAGATAAGTATGTGCATACAAGGCTTTATACCGTCAATCTTGAGCTAAACGACGAAGAACAAATGAAGAATAATAAAATGTTAGGGCGGCCTCGGGGTCGAAGAACACTGATAATTTAGAAGAGAGAGAAAGAGAGAGAGAGAGAGAGAGAGAGAGAGAGAGAGAGAGAGAGAGAGAGAGAGAGAGAGAGAGAGAGATATTATTGCTTATTGGAGAAGTGGAGCAACATCAGTGTTTTATAAGATGGGGTGAGTCCCCCTTATATAGGCGAAGGGACTCAATAGAATATGCATATATTATTTACGAGAGTAGAAGGATGGGACGGCCTATCGCACGTCATCTCAGTAGATTATAGATAGACCAGCCCTGTCAGGTTTAGCCATGCACCTGGGAGACTTCTTCTTCTATTCCGACCTCGGTCCCTGCCCCTTCGATTCGGGCTCAAACGATCCCTGAGACCGAGAACTTGACCGAGGCCTTCCACCCTCGGGGTTCCGAGGAAGGCTTCTGAAATATCTTGATAGCAAAAAATCAAGTCATCTAATTTTACCGCATACAGATAGTCTTCGCATTTCTTAGAGCGGAATGTGACGGGGAGTGATGAGAAACGATACCGAATCATTGCTTCCCCAAGCGTCCCTAAGGATGGTTGTGGGTTGCAAGGATGCGCCTCGGGGTCGCTGCTGTGGACTTCAATGCTGACCGCAGCGGTTGGCTTTCTATAAAGTACCCGCGAGACCTTTATAAAAGCTCGCTTCTTCCCATTTGGAAATTTTTTTTGTGAAGCTCGTCTTTCTTCTTCTCCTTGTTCTCTTCCTAGGAGAACGACTCCCCTTGCTTTCTCCCATTTCTGGATTTTCCCAAGGATGGCGAATATTTCTACAGCAGCTTCTCGTGATATGGCGGGCTCATCATCTTCGTTCTTCTCCCAAGGTGAAGTGACGGCCCCTCCCCGAGTCGAGGAGTATGTCCCGGGATCGTTTGCGATGACCTCGGACTTCAGGGTCGAAAGACCTTCTTCTAAATCGGGATGTCGCGAACCGGTAACCCGCTTCATCAGCTCCATAACGGATATAGGGAGAGTAAAAGTTGATTGTGGCTGGGGGGATGCCGTACTTGTGGAGATACCTGCTCGGGACGAAGATATCACAACTTATAGGGCTGGTTTTCTGAGCGTATATACTTACCCATTTACTTTAGGACCGGTGGGACCGGCTTCGCCCCTGATAGACCCTGTGATCCTCAATTTCTGCCGGAGTTATCAGGTTACCCTGGGTCAGATCCATCCTTCGTTCTGGCGCATGGTTTATATGATTAGGCATTATTCGGGAATGATAGAGGGGATGCCTTTCACTTTGAATCACCTGATCCGGATGTACAGCCCTCGCCTCCTTTGTGGAGGTTTAATCAGGCTTCGTCGTGGAGCCTCGAGATCCCTATTCGCCTGTACTGAGGAGTTTAAGGATGACGAGTGGCTGAGTCGATTTTTCCGAGTGCGGACGTCCGATCTGATCCCGTCGGACGGAATGCCGTTTCCCGAGAAGTGGAATACCGCGCATAAGTGGATATGGAGCTTCTGCTTCTCTTTGATGGTTTCTTCCTGTATTTCTAACTCTGTCGTTTCTTCTGTTGTTCTTTTAGCCGAGGTGGTCTACCCCGGGGTGGTGTCGGATCTACGGGATTGGGTCGACCGTCTATACTTGGCTTGGCCGTACAATGATCACGCACGGTGGGATCTGTCCCAAGCCCGGTGGGAGGCGAAAGATCATGGTGAGTCTCGAGTTACCGTCGTACCTGTACATCCCATTTCAATTTACTGCTGACGGCTCTTCCCTTTCCGCGCTTCTAACCCTTATGCTTATGCAGGTCTGGGAGGGGTTTTATTGATGAAGGAAGCGCCACACACCGGAGGAGATATCTGAATGCTTGGCGAGGAGGAGAAAAGGCAGAGGGATGCTCTGATCGGCCTGCCGGAGCCGAAAAGGGCCAAAGTTGAGGAACCCAAGGTCGACTTATCAATTCTGGCCTTAGTCGCGGCGGGAAATCCCCGTGCTGAAGGCGAGGGAGAAAACAGTCTTTCGGCACCCTCCGATGGTCATTCGGGAACGGCTGTTCCTTGGGTCGAGGAGATGGAGGCCTTCGGGCAGGAATGTGATGCTGTTGTGGTCCGTTATCATAGTGATGAGACAACGGACGGAGTATCGAGTACCGGTTTTGACCCGGCGGGTGGTCGGAGTCTTTCGCGAGCCGGGACGTCTTCAACAGGCGCTTTGAAGAGACTTCTATCAGGGACCAATGATGAACGGGGGCTGGGCGTTCAAACTGACCCTGTTGATTCATTAGTTATTGTCGATTCCCCGAAGGGTGGATCACCTCAACCTTCCGGGGCGCGAGGTGAACCTTGTAAGAATGCTCCCGAGGCGGGCGTGTTGGTCGAAGGTGGAGACGTGCTGGGTGGTCCGGCGATCGTCCTCGAGGATAGCTCCGGGGTTAATGCTCCCTCAATTTTTGGCGAGATGGGCAGGCTTTGCGTGCAGGTACACTCCTTTATTGTTTTGCTGTTCCGGTCCGTTCCGACCTTTGATTCCTTAACTATTTTAGGCTCTTTCAGGCCGAACTGCTTTACAGCCAAACTCTCGCTCAGTATCAGGACGAGGTGAACCGCCGCGAGCATGAGAAAGTCAGTTTAACTGAACAGGTTATTCATTCTTCGTCCCTGCTATTTTCTTGGGCTTCTACGGGAGTTTATTGCTTTTGACCCTTTGGGCTTCAACTTGTGCAGTTTGAGAGGGAGACGCTTTTGCTAAAAAGGGAGCTCCGGGCCAGGGAGGCTGAGATCCTCGAGCTCAGCCGTTGTGTGGATGAGGTGACCTCTGAGCGGGACAGCCTTGCAAGGAGGGTTTCCTTGGTTGAGCACCAGCTTCTAGATGCGAAGGAGCATAGCGTCAAGCACAAGGATCTACGTTCCGGGCTGGTGGCCGCACTACTTCGGATCAGAGCTGAGGTCGAAACGCTTGTATCTTTACATGGGGGAGAAGCTGCCTCTGAAGATTTCTGTGTGAGTCGTGTTTGGCCTGACCCTCGAAGATTAACCATTGGCGGCGTATTGGAAGGCGGCTCAAGCGGCGTTAGAAGTGGGGGCAGATCTCTAGAGAGAGGGTACGCCGTTGATAAGGGGCCGCTCGGGGATCTGCAGGCTTAGTTTATGTTGTTCTTTTCATTGTTTTTCTTGCCTGTATACGGAGTTTTCATCTCGGTGTATGTAGAAAGAGAACAATCTTGTGAATTTATTTCCTTTGAGAGCTTTGAATGTAGAGTTTCGAATTTAGAGCTTTGAATCTAGAGCTTTGAATTTGTAGTGTAGCTTCGCAACCCATTCCAGGCTGGTTGATGTGATCCGCGCCGAGTGTTGCCGCAGGGGTTTCGCGTCTTCGCGTTCTGGATTTTTTTCTCATTTATTTTGGGATCCGAGTTCTGGGTCGTGCTGCGACTTGAGCTGCAACCGACCCTGAGCTTCCAGGTTCCCCGGATTAGCGACTGCGGTATTTGTGCCGTGCTTTTAGGCGTTTTGCAATCTCCTTGGAGCTAGACTCCGAGTCGGCAGCCCGACTCGGGCTTGATATATCCTGGGGCCGTACTTGTTGGAATTGGAGATAACGGTCTTTGTGTCGTGCCTCCGGGCGTGCTATAATCCTCGGGTCCAGTCTCCGTGTCGCATCGCGATTCGAGCTGCAATTGGCCTTTGATCCTTTCGGGGGCTCCAGTTGGCGATAGTGTTTTTCGTTTCTCGCCCTTGGGCATTTGGCAATTTTCTGGGTCCAGTCTTCGAGTCGGGTTGCGACTCGGGCTATAATTGACGCTTGAATTTTTTTAGGGGCTCCAGTTGGCGATAGTGTTTTTCGTTTCTCGCCCTTGGGCGTTTGGCGATTTTCTGGGTCCAGTCTTCGAGTCGCGTTGCGACTCGGGCTGTAATTGACCCTTGAATCTTATTTAAGTTTTCGACCAGTGTTGGTAGCCTTTCTGTTGTTTGGTCATTGAGACCCTTTAGTGTGAGGCCCGGAGGCTTGCTTAACCGGCGACAATGGCACTTACGCTGTTTGGTCGTAGAGACCTTTTGATGTGAGGCCTGGAGGCTTTGTTTAGCCGGCGACAATGGCACTTACGTTGTTTGGTCGTAGAGACCTTTTGATATGAGGCCCGGAGGCTTTGCTTAGTTTAACTATTTTGGATCCGGTCTTTGAATGGGGTTACGATTCGAGCTCACTTTAATCCTCAAGTTGTCAATTTTCAATTTGATGGTCGTAGAGACCTTTCGGTGTGAAACCCAGAGGCTTTGCTTAGCTGGCGACAATGGCACTTACGCTGTTTTGATGTGAGGCCCGGAGGCTTTTTGTAGGCTTTGTTTCCTCTCGTTAAGGTCTTATTGATTATTTTGCCTGACCCGTCATCGATTCTAAAAGAACCTCGGTTTCAAGTCGTCATCGGCGATGTTTTGAGCACCTCGGAAGGTTCATAGCCCATAGGTCGAGTAGATCGACGCTTTTTTGATTTTGGAGCCGACGTGGTCGGGACTCGTTTGTTGCCTATTGAGGTAAGCCTGTGTTTTAACCGGTTCTTTCCGAAGTAGATTCGGAGGATTTTTTAGCAACAGTTGGGCGTCCCCGAGTCACGTTTTTTGGGCTGTAGCAGCCGTTCCGACCGTAGTCGTGTGCATTTGGCCGGGGCCATTTTTGATCCCGAGAAGCAGTTTTAGGCGTCCACAACGAGGGTATGCCCTTTAGGGATTCTTACAAATGCGATGTATAGCCTAAACTGCGGGATTTTTCATGCCTGTTGAGGTCTTACAGTTTGCCATGCCTGTTGAGGTCTTACAGTTTGCCATGCCTGTTGAGGTCTTACAGTTTATGGAGAATAGATCTGGTTTTGCCGAGGCTGCCCGTTAGGGTCTTACACTTTTGGATATTCCAGTGCGTGGCGATTGGTGACAGCCTCCGAGTCATCGAGTTTGCTTGAAAACAGCTTCTCGTGAGTTCGGAGCTATTTTCCGGGGGCTTAGTGAGCCTGGAGTTCCGACCCTGGGGTCGTACGAGCTATCAAAATTGCTTATTTTGAGTCTCCGAGCGTGTCAGACTTGTTTAATGGAGAAGTATTATGCTTTGAGAATTTCTTTCTTAAAACATGAAACTCCAAGAAACTACCTTTTATTGTTTTGGAGCAGATGTAGGCTGTGATGAAAATGCCAAAGTATGTCCGACTCGGACTCCCAAGAAGGTGCCTCGACGGGCTGACCTCTCCGCTGCACTAGAACTGAAAGATTTCTCTTTCATCTCAACTGACGAACATGCCGGGCTAGAATAGCCACCGGCTCCTCCTCATAAGTCAAATCCTTGTCCAACTGGACAGAGCTGAAATCTAGCACGTGGGACGGATCGTCGTGATACTTCCAGAGCATGGACACATGGAATACCGGATGAACTGATGATAGACTGGGCGGCAATGCGAGCTTGTAAGCCACCTCACACACTCTCTGAAGAATTTCAAAAGGCCCGATGTACCTAGGGCTCAACTTGCCCTTCTTTCAGAACCTCATCACACCCTTCATGGGTGAAACCCGAAGCAATACCCGCTCTCCGACCATGAATGCAACATCACGAACTCTACGGTAGGCACTCTACTATCTGAACTGAGCTGTACGAAGTTGATCCTGGATAATCTTGACCTTATCCAAGGCATCCTGTACCAAATATATACCCAATAACCGAGCCTCCCCCATCTCAAACCATCCAACCGGCGATCGGCACCGCCTACCATATAATGCCTCATAGGGAGCCATCTGAATGCTCGATTGATAGTTGTTAGTGTAGGCAAAATCCTCAAGTGGAAAGAACTGATCCCAAGAGCCTCCGAAGCCTATAACACAAGCGCGAAGCATATCCTCCAATATCTTAATAGCGCGCTCAGACTGTCCGTCAGTCTGAGGATGAAATGTTGTCTCAACTCAACCTGCATGCCCAACTCACGCTGTACTGCCCTCCATAAGTGTGAGGTAAACTGCGTACCTCGATCAAAAATGACAGACAGGGGCACACCATGAAGACGAACAATCTCGCGGATATAAATCTTTACCAACCGCTCTGAAGAATAGGTAACTGCCACAGGAATGAAATGCGCTGACTTGGTCAGCCTATCCACAATAACCCAAACTGCATCGAACTTCCTCTGAGTCTGTCACAGTCCAACAATGAAAACCATAGTGATACGCTCCCACTTCTACTCAAGAATCTCTATGTTACGAAGCAAACCACCAAGGCTGTGATGCTCATACATTACTTACTGACAATTTAGACACCGAGCTACATATGCAACTATATCCTTCTTCATCCTCCTCCACCAATAATGCTACCGCAAGTCCTGATACATCTTGCCGGTGCCCGAATTAATAGAATACTGGGAACTGTGGGTCTCCTCAAGAATCAGCTCACGAAGTCCATCCACATTAGGCACACAAACACGAACTTGCATCCTCAAAACTCCATCATCTCCAACTGTAACCTGCTTGGCATCTCAGTGACGCACTGTGTCCCTAAGGACGAGCAAATAAGGGTCATCATACTGTCGCTCCCTGATGCGCTCAAACAAGGAAGACCGAGCGACTGTACAAGCTAGAACACGACTAGGCTCAGAAACATCCAACCTCACGAACTGATTGGCCAAGGACCGAACATCTAATGCAAGCGGTCTCTCACTGACTGGAATGTACGTAAGGCTGCCCATACTCACTGACTTCTTACTTAAAGCATCGGCCACCACATTGGCCTTCCCGGGATGATACAAGATGGTAATATCATAGTCTTTCAATAGCTCCAACCACCTCCTCTGCCTCAAACTGAGATCCTGTTTTTTGAACAAGTATTGCAAGCTCCAACGATCCGTGAATACCCCACACGAGACACCATAAAGATAGTGCCTCCAAATCTTCAACCCATGAACAATGGCTACCAACTTTAAGTCATGAACAGGGTAATTCTTCTTGTGAGCCTTCAGCTTCTGTGACACATATGCAATCACCCTTTTTAATACGAGAAGCATCACAATATACCGAATAAGATCTTGAACATGTGGGCAACACCAACACCGGCACCGTAGTCAATAAAATCTTGAGCTTCTGAAAGCTCACCTCACACTCATCTAACCATCTGAATGGGGCACCCTTCTGGGTCAACTTGGTCAACGGGGCTGCTATAGATGAAAACCCCTCCACAAACCGATGGTAATAACCTGCCAATCCCATGAAACTCCGGATCTGCAAAGCTGATGTGGGTCTAGGCCAGTTTTGAACTGCGTTAATCTTTTTAGGAGCCACCTGAATGCCCTCAGTTGATACAACGTGCCCCAAGAAAGCGACTGAGTCCAACTAAAACTCGCATTTTCAAAACTTAGCATATAAGTGGTTGTCTCCTAGAGTCTGAAGAACGATCCGAAGATGCTGCTCATGCTCCTTTCGACTGCGGGAGTAGATCAAAATATCATCAAATAAACACAATTACAAAGGAATCCAGATAGGGATTGAACACCTGGTTCATCAAATCTATAAACGTTGTTGGGTCGTTTGTTAACCCAAATGACATCACTAGAAACTCACAATGCCCATACCGAGTCTGAAAAGCTATCTTAGGGACATCAGATGCCCTAATCCTCAACTGATGGTAGCCAGACCTCAAAAAGATCTTAGAAAACACCTTGGCACCCTAAAGCTGATCAAATAAGTCATCAATCCTTGGAAATGGATACTTGTTCTTGATGGTGACTTTGTTCAACTACCTGTGATCTATGCACATCCTCATCGATCCATCCTTCTTCTTCACAAACAACACGGGCACACCCCAAGGCGAGACACTAAGTCTAATGAAGCCCTTATCAAGCAAATCTTGCAACTGATCCTTCAGTTCTTTCAATTATGGCGGGGCCATACGGTATGGCGGAATAGAAATGGGCTGAGTGCTCAGAGCCAAATCAATACAGAAGTCGATATCTCTGTCGTGTGGCATTCCCAGCAGGTCTGCAAGAAACACCTTTCGAATCTCACGAACAACTGGTACTAAATCCATGGAAGGAACCTCCGCACTAGAATCGCGGATATTAGCCAAATAAGCTACACTTCATTTCTCGACCACGTGCCGAGCCTTCACATAAGAGATAACCCTGCTGGTAGAATGGCTAGGAGTCCCTCTCCACTCTAAGCGAGGCCACCCCAGCAAGGCTAAGGTCACCATCTTGCGTGACAATCAAATATAGCATGATAAGGTGACAGCCAAACCATACTCAAGATGACATCAAAATCTACTATATAGAGAAGTAGAAGATCTAGACTAGTCTCAAGACTGCCAATGGTACTCACACACGAACAATAAACACGATCCACAATAATAGCATCACCCACGGGTGTGGACACATACACAGGAGCACTCAAAGAATCACGAGGCACAACCAAATATGAAGCAAAATAGGATGACACGTAGGAATAAGTACAACCCGGATCAAAAACAACTGAGGCATCTTTAATAATCTAAAACCGTACCTGTGATAACAGCGTCAGATGACTCAGCCTCAGGCCTGGCTGGAAAGGCAGAGCATCGGGGCTGGGCCCCACCACTACGAACTACATCTCTAGGTCGGGCCCTAGCTGGCTGGCCTCCACCTGTAGCAGCCTGACCTCTACCTCTAGTGGTCTGACCTCCACCTCTAGTTGTCTGACCCCTACCGCTAGCTGGCTGAGCGGGAGGTGAAGCACCTAGTGCCGAAACCACGGTACGAGAACCCTGATGCTGGGAATTGCTCGATGCTCTAGGGAAAAATCTAGAAATATGCCTCGGGTCACCGCAAGTATAACAGGACCTCGGTTGTTGTGACTGCTGACCTTGAAACTGAACCTGTCGGCCTGAGTAACCACCCTGAAAACTTTAGAGCGGAGGTGCACTAATAGGAGTTGGTGGTGCATTATAGGCTAGCTGGTCGGAATAATGCATATGAGGGCCACGACCACCGGAAGCACCGTGGGATGCCTGGAGTGCTGAATGAAACCACCTGGGAGGATGGCCTCTACCAAAAGTACCCCTGCCCCTAGATGAGGCACCACTGAATCCACCAGAATGATGATGCCTCTTGTCAGATCCCTGACCTCCCCCATGTGCTAGAACCATCTCGACTCGCCTAGCAACATTCGCGGCCGTCTAAAAAAAATCTCACTCCCGGTCTCCTTGGCCATCTGCAACTCGATAGGCTAAGCGAGTCCCTCAAAATACATCCTAACCCTCTCTCTCTCTTGGTATGAAGCAGAAGAATAGTATGACAAGCTAGATCCACAAAGCGGGTCTCGTACTGAGTGATAGACATAGTGCCTTGCTAAAGACGGTCAAACTGCCTGCGATAGTCCTCTCTCAATGTGATAGGAAGGAACTTCTCGAGAAATATTTGAGAGAACTGGTCCCAAGTAAGAACAGGCGACCCTGTTGGTCTGGTCAGCACATATTCCCTCCACCATTTCTTGGCGGAACCCGACAATTGAGATGCAGCAAAATCGATCCCATTGGTCTCCACTATACCCATTTTCCGTAGCACCTCATGACAGCTGTCAACATAATCTTGGGGGTCCTCTGAAGATGCACCACTAAAATGAATTGGAAAGAGCTTAGTAAACCTGTCCAATCTCCACAAAGCCTCAGAAGACATAGCTGGTCCATCACCGGCCTGTGCCGCAAAAATCGGTTGAACTACCCCAACTGACTGGGCTGCTGGAGTCCGAAACAGGGGAGCCATCTACTCCAGAGTGTGAGTAGTGGGAGTCTGTGCTCCTCCCCTAGCCTGGGAGACAGCTAGTGCCATAGGGAATGTACCGGCCTAGCCACACTCTCCATGAGGCACGCTAAAAGGACCAACGCATCCTGAAGCATTAGGGTGGAAATGAACTCCTCCGGGACCTGAGCTGGTCCGGCAGGAACAGTCTAGGCTGGAACCTCCTCGTCAAACTCTATCTGAGGCTCCACTGTTGGTGTTGCTGCTCGAGCTCTGGGCTGAGTATTGCCCCTGCCTTGGCCTCTGCCACGTTCTCGGCCTCAAAATCTGCCCCTCATAGGAGCTGCCACTGGGGGCCCTGGCTGCTGCTCAGCTGAAGATACGGTACATGTTCTCGCCATCTGCTAGATATCAAGAGTAAAAGAATTCAATTAGCAATGAGGGAACCAAAATCGCACGACATAGAAGAATAGAAGTGAAATTTGTTCCTAAACTTCATAGCCTCTAGATAAGTACAGATGTCTCGATACCGATCCTCTAGACTATACTAAGCCTGCTCGTGAATTGTGAGACCTAGGCAACCTAGTGCTGTGATACCAACTTGTCACGACCTGGAATTCCCACCTTCGGGACTGTGATGGCGCCTAACATTTCACTTGCTAAGCAAGCCAACATTAGAGGATTCTTAAGCCAACTTCAATCAATTTTTAACAACAAAAACAATTAAGCTAAACAGAAGCTAAAACTGAGTTTGCGGAATAACATAAAACCCATAATAACTAATACAATTCGGATCTAGTGTCACGATTCATGAGCTTCTAAGAATTACTACAAACTAAGTCTGAAAGAAATACAACTGTTTCGAAAGAGGAGTAACATTAAAATAAAGAAACTAGAAAGGGACTCCAGGGTCTGCGGACGCCAATCTACCTTGGGTCTCCGATAAGCTAGTCCAGCTGGTAACCTCACGATCAGCTAGGGTCGGTACCAAAATCTGCACAAGAAGTGTAGAGTGTAGTATGAGTACAACCCACCCCATTTACTCATAAGTGTCGAGCCTAACCTCAATGAAGTAGTGACGAGGCTATGACAAGACACCTACATAATAAACCTGTGCACATAGCAGTATATGTGCAAAATAACAACAAATAAGAGCTAGACAAGTAGTATCAGGAGGGGAACATGCTAAAGAGGATACAAGATATGCGAATTTTAGCAGAAATGATAACCAAGACAATCATTATGCCTTTGACCAGTGAAAATAATTAAATACATTAAGGAAAAGTACACGACATCACCCTCCGTGCTTTTACTCTCAACCTTAAAATATAAATAAATAGAAATGGCACGGCATCACACTTCGTACTTTAACTCTCATAACAAGGCACGACATCACCCTTCGTGCATTAACACCCAAAATATGGCACGGCATTATCCTTCGTGCATTAACAGTCACATACGGCATGGCATCACCCTTCGTGCATTAACACTCGCCCTTACCACATAACAATGGACAAGTAAAAATAGGGAGATAGGATCAACAAGTATAAGCCTTACTTTAACAACCGTTCCACAATAACAATCTCAACTCGGAATCGATAATAAAGTATAACCATAGCTCATAAACATGATAAGAACGATCAATTTAAAAATTAACTGGTCTAAGCATGGATAATATGATCAAGGAATGCAACAAGTACAAAGAGCAAGTCCCACCCGCATGCTATAACCCGTCAACAACACATAATACTCGTCACCTCACATATACGTTGTACCCAATAGCTAAACATGTAGAAAATAGACAATAACGTCCTTATCTCTCAAGTCAAGGTTACCCAGGATAGTTACCTCACTCCAAGGACCAGACTAAAAGCTCAACCACAGCTTTGCCTTCCAAACAATCCTCCGAACCAATAGAATCTAACAAATTACCAACCAAATGATTCAAATTAAGCCTTAGGAACTACCCACGATTGCAAGGAATTCAATTTAGGTCATTATTCAAAAAGTCAACTAAAGT
Organism: Nicotiana attenuata; assembly: GCF_001879085.1. NCBI lineage: Eukaryota > Viridiplantae > Streptophyta > Magnoliopsida > Solanales > Solanaceae > Nicotiana > Nicotiana attenuata. The sequence goes on from NW_017672601.1 coordinate 131,524, forward strand.
CAACACCTGGGCCCGCTTGGTCCAAACCCGAAATTCGGACCAACACCCGATTACCCATTCATTCAGAGCCTGGTTATGTAATTTGTTTTGGAATCCGAACCTAATTTGAGGTCTAAATCTCAATTTACAAAAGTCCATAATTCTACCTAAAACCCCCAATTTATACCATGAAAACACAAGATTTAGGTTGAAATCTTCGTAAAAGTAATGAAAGACTGAAAGAAACTAGTTTAGGATCACTTACCAATGATTTAGGGAAGAAAAGTTCTTTGAAAAATCCCCTCTAGGGTTCTTGAGTTTGAAAATTTGAAGAATGAACCAAAAATCCCGTCTAAGGCCCATTTTTATCTGTTGCAGATGTTGCATTTGCGACCTGGGGTTCGCAAATGCGAAGAATCCATCGCAAATACGAAGACCTTCATAGTTCTTCATTCCTTGCAAATGCGACCATTTGATCGCATTTGCGATTAGTGCCTCCCCCTATCCCACTTTGCAAATGCGAACCATGATCTTTACAAATTCGACCATTTGATCGCATTTGCGATCACTGCCGCCCCCTGTCCCACTTTGCAAATGCAAAGTTTTGTTCGCAAATGCGAACTATGGCCTTCCGGCATACTCTTTGCAAATGCGATGAGTAGCTCGCAAATGCGAATCCGTCAGTGGTCGCAAATGCGATGATTGACCTCGCAATTGCGAAGTCTAAGGCCTGCAACAAAGCTAAAGAACACCAACAATGTTCTAAGTCCAAATTTCACTCCGTAGCCTATTCAAAACTTACCCGAGACCTCCGGCTCCAAACCAAACATGCACACAAGTCTTAGAACATCATACAAACTTGCTCGCGCGATCAAATCGCCAAAATAACTTGTAGAACTACGAATTGAGCTCCAAATCAATAGAAAATTTCAAGAAAACTTTGAAACATCTATTTTTACAACCGGACGTCCGAATCACGTCGAACCAACTCCGTTTCTCACCAAATTTCACAGACAAGTCATAAATGTGGTATTGGACCTATACAGGGTTCTAGAACATAAATAGTCAACTATTGGTCAAATATTTCAAATTCATTAAGCCTTTAACTTTCAAATTCAACAAATTCCGGGCATACGCCCAAGTCCTAAATCACGATACGGGCCCACCAGGACCGTAAAAACACAAATTCGTGTATGTTGACTGAAGTCAACTCAAATGGTTTCCAAAGCAAAAATTTCATATTTTCACAGTTTTTAACATAAAAGCTTTCCAGAAACATGCCCGGAATGCGCACACAAATCGAGGAGGTTTAAAATGAGGTTTTCGAAGCGCAGAATTAGGTTTTATAACTTAAGATGACTTATCGGGTCATCACAATTGTTCAATATTTTACTGTTTAAAAATAAATTTCATATCGAAAAAATTATCATTTAATTATTTATTCGTTCGGTATAGTGAAATCATTTTTATACTTTTCTATTTATCGGTTTTTCGTAAAATATTTAAAAACTACACTCAATAATTAAAGTAAATAACTAAGAAATTTTTGAATATGAAAGAAAGAAAGACAAAGAGAGATGGCTGGTGCAATAGGCCAAGACACTAAAAACGAAGCATGTTGACTTGTGAACTTGAAATAATAAAATTATAAAACTGGAGCTAATTTTAAGTTAATATATCAACTGAGATGAATAATGACTTCTATGAGCAGCGTTTTTCTTTTGTTGAGTTGGCTAAATATGATCATCAATAGTCATTTTCAGGAAGTTATACATTTTCATTTAACTTTTATGTTTTTTAACTCATATATAATTTTGATATAATATTTATGTAATTTTTGTTTTGTTAATTAACAATTGAGATAGAATACACGGGCAACGCGTGTATCGTTAGACTAGTATGTATGTATGTATGTATATATATATATATATATATATATATATATATATATATATATATATATATATAAAATCGTGGAGAAACAATGCTCTTAGGATCATTATGATTGTCTACATGCATAAGAAATCATGCTTAGGGGATTATTTTTGTGCATGTTTATAGCTGCATCATATCATTTGTTCTAAAACTTCTGCTTTCTAAAGTTTTGCATATGTCCCGCCTGTTTAGAAATCCTGTCCCTAGGTTGC
>NW_017672601.1:133857-139935 GCF_001879085.1 Nicotiana attenuata
CAATAATAACAACACTGAGCCATCCACAAGAAATACAGATGCTTCCTTGTCTGGAAATGGAAAAATCACTCTCTCTCCTGAGGACAAGGAACGTATGTACATGCCTTGGAGATATTTCATAATCATCAAATTACAAGGCAAACGGATCCTTCATCAAACACTTAAAAGAAAGGTTCAAGAACTGTGGAAACTAAACGAAAACTTCCCTCTAATCGATCTGGGGACAGACTATTATATTGCAAAGTTTCAAAAAGTTGAAAGCATGAACCATGTCCTACAAAATGGACCATAGTTTGTCTTTGGTTTCTTCTTATCCTGTCAAAAATGGAAACCAAACTTCGTGGTAGCCAATACTAAGCAAATATGCACCGCTGTCTGGGTCCGGCTACCTAATCTACTTACTGAATTCTATGATAAAATCATCCTTCAAAGGATTGGTAACTCAATTGGTAGATTATTAAAGGTGGATGCCTGCACTTCCTCCACCTTAAGGGGAAGATATGCTAGGCTTTGTGTTGAACTACCATTAAACAAACCTGTTGAAAAGTTTTTACTTATAGAAGATTATAAACAAGTCATTGAGTATGAAGGTGATAAGTTACTTTGCAAGAACTGTGGCTCCTTAGACCACACAGTTGGACAATGTTCAATGGTGACAAAATCTGGGCACCAAACAAAGGAACCTGAAGACAAAATCAACCAATTACAAAACACCGAAAACTCCACTACAACAAGCAATGAGGATGACTGGCACACTGTCTCTTTTCAGAAGACAAGAAGGTCAGTAAAGAAAAATACAGGGATGAACACTTCCACAGAGGCAGGTATTAATGTCAAGTTATTTAATGCTTCAACTGGTAAGTACATAGACACCCAAAAATTTAAATTTATCAATAAATCTCCTAATATTCCTTCTTTTCACAAGGATGGCAAAGGCCACACTCAAATGGCAAATTCCAGTAAAACCACTACAAACGTGAATAAAAATATTTTCCGCTTGGAAGACAGCTTTTCTGAATTGTGCAACGAGCACATGGTTTTGGATACTAATCCAACTGGAATTAGAAAACAATTACCCAATAACTTGGACATGCACAAGTCCACGTGTACAATGGAACCTTCTGACGGCGCCGATATTACTAATCATTCTATAAATACCCTAGTAACCCACACTACTACTAATAACACAAAGCCATGTCACCTTCCTAATAATACTAATAAACAAAATCATTCTACCCCTAAACAACCTACCACTAAAAACAAAAATCCCACCCTACACTTGTCTAGTGAAAACTCCTCAAATGAACACATGGACAACACTACACGACAAGTGGCAATAAATTCCCATGCAGAATCCCATCCCAAATCTTCAAAATTTGCTTCAAATACAAATACGCTAACCCACCCGGATTGCATGCATGTAGATGCAATAATAACCTACTCCCCAAACCCCCACACTTTAAATAGAAATAACGATCCCAACCATGCCAAGACTTCCCTTGAACAACCGGAGGAGATACAGATTAATACAACTTCTCCGATCAACAAGGCCATTGAATATGGAAAATCTCCCACCACTACCACACCACATCCCAAACAATCCAATAATCTATGTCCAACTACCACTACCTCAAGACCACCACCCACTATCTTGGATCGATATAGGTCTAATGGGGAGGGGGTTGATGTTCAATGCCACCATCAACGGGCAAGAGAGTGTGATCCTAATCCAAAATCCGAGATACCTAGCACAACTAGTGTCGGAGGGCCTTCATTTAGCCATGAACAACTACATGAATCATGTGTGGGTGAACAATATCTTACAACCCTTAGCCTCAGCCTTGAATCCTAACCTTGTGCAAGAAATGAGAGCTCAATGGAATCTCCCTCCCCACTTCAATCCTATCCCAATTCTCCCTCAGAATCTAGGTCTAGATCTACCCTTCTTTCCCCCGGAAGCCCTAACAGCTGTGAATCTTATCCTAATGCAGTGGGATGCTCCTCAAAATCACCCACAATCACAACCACAGAATTTCAACATGGAAGTCCCCATGGAGAACATCAACCTCAACCCTCCAGTAGCTCCAAACGCAGGAAACCACATGGAAGAGGAAATGATAGAACCAATAGACTTGATAGGGGAATCAGTGGTAGAGTTGGGAAGCCTAAACGAGGTAAAGGTCTTTTTATTCAAGGAAAATCAAGAGAAGAGGCATATCCTTTCCTGCCCACGAAACTTGGTCAAGTGTTCAATGGACTTTCGTCCACCCCACGATCCAACAGTGGGGAACCGAGCAATGATACTTGTTCCAATACTGAGGGGACTCTTGAACCCTACAAGGGAGATTCTGGAAAATGGTCACAACCAAACCTCTAATGACAACATGTTTAACGCTACTAACTTTATAATATGGAACATTAGGGGGGGAAATAATGACGACTTTAGGAGAAACTTTAGGGATCTCATTGATACCTATAGGCCATGCATGGTAACATTGCTTGAAACTAGAATGCAAACTCGTGCACCTCTCTTGCAAGAGTTTGGCTTCTCTAAACTCATTGAGCTTCCAGCGGATGGACAAGCTGGAGGCATGGTGCTCTTTTGGGACCATACAAAAGTGACTGTCCACAATGTTGTACGTAAAAACCATGAAATACATGCTACAATTGAGGTACGCCTAACTAATTTTATATGGCTTTTTTCTTCCTTATATGCCAGCACTGATATTATTAAAAGGGATATTATGTGGAATAATTTAAGAAATATAGCTGACTCTTATAAGGTCCCATGGTTAGTAGGAGGAGATTTTAACGATGTGTTTTGTACTAATGATAAAATTGGTGGTAGACCTCTTAACCGACAATTTAAATCATTGTAAACTACAAGATTTAGGCTATAAAGGTTGTAAATATACTTGGTCTAATCATAGGTTTGGCAAATAATGATCTAATATTGGAACGCTTGGATAGGGTATTTGGAAATAATGAGTGGATTCGATTTTTTTCAAATGCCTCTATTAGTCACTTACCCAAGACTCACTCCGATCACAACCCGCTCTTAATAAATCTTATTCCTAAAAAGAGCCACTTACTTGATAAACCTTTCAGACTCAAACCATACTGGTGTAAACACCCACATTTCAAGACCTTAGTAAATGACTCATGGTGTAACAACTCTTATAATAAGGCCACGTCTATATTCAACAAGGCTGTAATTAGTTGGAAAAATATTACTTTTGGGGATATTTTTAAAAAGAAAAGAATCATCCTTGCTAGACTCAAAGTTATTCAAAACTCCCCTTCCTATTATCATAGTAAATTTCTCCAATCCTTAGAACACTCATTAACTCAAGAGTACAATAACATTCTACGTATTAAGGAGGATTACTGGAAGCTCCGTTCTAGAGTCACTGGTTAAACGAGGGTGATGCTAACACAAAATTCTACCATATTGTAGCCACCAATAGGAAAAGAGTTAATAATATTAAATTTATTTTTAAAAATGATCAAGGAAGGTGGATTGATAATCCTAATGATACAATTAACCATACAAAAAACTATTTTGAAATGGCTTTCATATCCTCTCACACTAGTAGCAATTGGAGCCTCATTAAAAAGGACCCTAAGTGTTTTACTAACTTGGATCTATCCTCCCTCGATGACCCTATTACCCATGCTGAAATTACCAAGGCTTGTTACTCTTTTATACCCTTTAAGGCACCCGGGCCAGATGGTCTTCACCCCTTTTTCTTTCAAAATTATTGGAATATTGTGGGGAATTCAGTCACCAAACTCTGCCAAGAAGCCTTTAAAACGGGTAAAATACCTAGAACTATTAATGATACGTTGCTTTGTCTAGTTCCAAAAACCCCCAATGCTAACAACTTAAAAAATTTCAGACCTATATGTCTTTGTAACACTGTCTACAAAATAATCACTAAGGTTATCTCCACTAGGCTGAAACCCTTCCTTAACCATTTGATCAGCCCTTCCCAAAGCAGCTTTCTAAAGAATAGGAAAGTATGTGACAATGCCATTATCATTCAGGACTAATGCTTAGAATGAATAAATATGTGGCAAAAGTCATAACATGATCCTGAAAATAGATTTAGAAAAAGTCTTCGATCGTTTAGAATGGTCCTTTGTTTATAGAGCTTTAAAATTCTTCAAATTCCCTCCAAACATTACAAAGCTTATAATGAGTTGTGTCACCTCTAGTAGAATAGCTATCCTAATCAATGGTACAAGAACTAGTTATTTCTCACCAAGCAGAGGTATTCGACAAGGTGATCCTATGTCCCCGTATCTCTTTATCCTCTGCATGGAAATGTTCTCCATCCTTATTAACCATAAGGTTGATATAGGGTATTGGGATCCAATCACAATTGGCAATAACAAGCTCCAAATATCTCATTTATTTTTTGCGGATGATCTTACCTTAATGGCAAAGATTAATAAAAAATCTATTGATGCCATCAAGGACTGTGTCAACTCCTTTTGTCTCCTATCAGGGCAATCCATTAACAAAGCAAAGTCCAAAAATCATTATATCCAAACATTGCCCTAAAACTACACAAACTACTCTCTCACAATCCCTGAACATCAAAGTCAGTAATTCTTTTGGCAGATACTTAGGTTTTTCTATCACAAACTCCAAACCTAGGGCCAAGGATTATCAATTTGTCCTGGATAACATGATCTCGAGACTCAGTACTTGGAAATCCAACCTACTAAGTATGGCTGGCAGATGTACCCTAGCAAGTTCATGTTTCAACTCTCTTCCAAACCACTCAATGCAATATACCCTTCTTCCTGCCAAGATACTTAGCAAAATTGACAAGATCCAACGTGATTTTATATTGGGTACAAATGGCACTTCAAAGAAACTTCATCTCATTAAATGGGATAATATAACCCAAAATAAGAAGGTGGGTGGGCTAGGTTTACATGCCGCAAAAAGGAAAAACCTAGTAAGTCTAGCCAACCTAACTTGGAGACTCCTTCAAAATACAAAATCCCCTTGGGCCAAAACATTACAATGTCTTTATGGTGCAAAGAATACTCTGAATAATAATTCCTTCATATGGAATGGTATTGTTCTAGGTTGGGAAATATGTAGCAAAGGTATTAATTGGATGCCTCACAAATCCTCTACTTTAAGTGTCTGGAACAATCGTTGGATTCCTAAACTCAACTCTCTTCGCCAAATTATTCAGGGCCCCTTAACCCAACAAGATGAAGTTATTACCATAAGGGACAAATGGAATAATAACACTTGGGAAGTCTCCAAACTCTCTATGACCCTAGAACCCAAAATCATCAATAAAATTAATGCTACCCAGATTGGTAACAATTCCTATGACACTCCCTTTTGGGCTTTGAGCTCAAATGGTCTATTCACTAGCAAATCCTGCTACACCCTCCTAGATGATCAACTAGTCTGCCACAAGGATTATACTTGGATTTGGGACACAAATTGTCCAAATAAAATAAAATTTCTTCTGTGGAAAGGATACCATAATAAACTTCCAACTAGGAGCTTCTTAAACCATATAGGTATTAACATAGACCCCGTATGCTCTACTTGCAAATCTGATAAAGAAACTATCAAGCATATTTTCTTAGAATGCACGGCAGTCCAACAGTTATGGACACATTTAGGTATAAACCCCGGAGTATGGAATGATGCCACTGATTGGCTCACTTATATACGTGATCACAAATCAACTTTCAAAAATCCTATCATTTCTTGGCACGATCTATTTCCGTTTGTCATTTGGATAATTTGGTTAAATAGAAATAATAATCTCTTTAATAACTCACACACTCCCCTAATATTCAAAGTGCAATTAATTTATCAGTGGAGTTCAAACTTCTAACGGAGAAAGAATATTTTAAGCCGGCCAAAATCCATATTAATGTTATATGGAACAAACCCCCTAGAGACTCTATCAAGCTCAACTTTGACGGTTCCTTCAACGAAGACCAATCACTTTGTGGTTATGGGGGGGTATTCAGAGACTACCAGGGCTAATGGATAGCTGGCTACCATGGGGAAATCCTCAGGAGCATCTGCAC